>NC_055990.1:40150501-40445117 GCF_018446385.1 Zingiber officinale | reverse complement strand
TTATAGACGCCGGCTCGTCTCTCGATATTTAACGTCGGAGCTCGACGGTCCTCCGCTCGGAAGATTTATAGACGCCAGCTCGTCTCTCGATTTTTAACATCGGAGCTCGACGGTCTTCCGCTCGGAAGATTTATCGACGCCGGCTCGTCTCTCGATTTTTAACGTCGGAGCTCGATGGTCTTCCGCTCGGAAAAATTTATAGACGCCGGCTCGTCTCTCGATTTTTAACATCGGAGCTCGACGGTCCTCCGCTCGGAAGATTTATAGACGCCGGCTCGTCTCTCGATTTTTAACGTCGGAGCTCGACGGTCTTCCGCTCGGAAGATTTATAGACGTTGGTTCGTCTCTCGATTTTTAACGTCGGAGCTCGACGGCCTTTAAGGCTAATTTTAACACGGCCGATATACGCCTTGCCGAGCGGCGAGGGGTCTTCGTCTTCGATCACTTGGCTCGGATCATTTTTATGCCCGCCCGAACGACACGGGTTCTTCGCCATCGAGCTTTTGACTCATGTAATTATACGCCCGGTCGAACGGCACGGGGTGTTCACCATTGAACCTTTGACTCATGTAATTATACGCCCGGCCGATCGGCACGGGGTCTTCGCCTTCGAGTCGGTGGCTCGGATCTTATACACCATGAAGATAGGCCGCTCGGCGTATAATGCCAATTGCGTTTTTTAACATTTTGCTTCCTGCATTTCAAATATATAGCCAAACAGAAAATATACAGCATACATTACATTGGCGCACTTTTCACCCTGCCCCGGAAAGGCTGGAAATAATTTGTGCTTCATGGTTGATCCAAGTCCCAATCCATCTTCATCCGCTCGGCGGTGCTCCCCCTTGAATGCCGGTTGGATTTTTGTCTCGGGGGAGGCGTCCGCTCGGCCACCTGATGCTGACGTTGTTTGTTGCTCCAGCCGCTCGGCTTGCGCATTCCCTCTCTGTTACTCCACGAGCTTAGCTGCTCTTGCCTTGATTAGAGCGTCGAGCTCCTCCGTGGAGAGCATCACCGTGTGCGGTCTTCCAATTTCGTCCATTGCTTCCGCTCGGATGCAGGTGCGTTCCCACAGACGGCGCCAAATTGATCCTGTCCGAATCGCTGAATCAATGGACGCTGGGCACGTAGCGCTCTCCACGTTGCTGACGTAAATCCCCGACCGATCGTACGGACCTCCGGTGAACCTGCAAAGAAATCAGGCCGGGAAGGGGTTCCCGGCGACGATCCTCCGACTCTCAAGTCAAGCAAGTGGACAACAAAGAAGTGACTCCGAATATCAAAGAACGCGTACCTCCGGTGATGTGTGAGGCCTCTTATATAGAGCTGGAAAGGGGCTCATGCACACATATCGAGGTGAATACGTGTCCTCAGCCCATACCTCAATATGGGCTTGTCAGAAAAGCTTACCTGACCCCTTACTGCTACAGTCCGAGCACGTCTCTGATGGGACAGTGGAACCCTACCATAAGATCCTATGTATGGTTCGCTCGTGGGCCATATCCGCTGTCAGAGGATGTTTCCTAGTCCTGTTCTCTTCTTACTCCATGCCGAGTGTCCGACCGGTCGGCAGTCCCCTTGCGCCCGGCCAGCCACACGTGCTGGTTCACTTAGGATATTCCCGGTAGTGTGCTCTGTGGAGATTGTTCGCAGCATTGCTATCTTATGCCTTCGGTCGAGTGGGCCACCCGCTCGGCCGTACAATCCTGTTCAACGAGCGTCGGAACCCTGACTCCTCGCCGGGTGCCTTTGATTCCGATGGGACCCCGTTCGGCCGACCGGTCTCCCATTCTCCGGTCGGTCGTTTGACCCTTTGACTTCCACGTGACGTTGACTTCCCTCAGAGGGGGGGGTCCCTGTTCTTACCGCCGGATCAAAAGATTTTAACATGTGTCAAGAATGAGAAGGGGAATAATTTAAAGAGAGAAGAGATTTTGACATCTGTCAAGGGTTGAAAGGATAGTTTAAAGGGAGAGTGGTGTTTGACATATGTCAAGGATTGGAGGATCGGTAATTTAAAGGGATGGGAGGTTTTGACATATGTTAAGCGTTGAAGAGGGGTAATTTAAATAGAGGGGTGTTTTGACAAATGTCAATGCTTGGAGGATGAGTAATTTAAAAAAAGTGAGAGGTTTTGACATGTGTCATGTGTCAAGAGTTAGAAAGGAGGGATAATTTAAAGAGAGAAGATTTTGTCATGTGTCAAAATTTGGATAAAGGTAATTTAAATGTCGAATTAGGAAAATAATTTTAAAGAAGGGAGAGATTCTGACATATGTTAAAAATTATATAAAATAAAAAATTTTCATAAAAAATAATAAATAAAATTGATTAAAAAATAAAAATAAATAAAAAAATAAATAAAATTGAAAAATAAACTAAATTGATTTAAAAATAAAATTAAATAAAATTTAAAAAATATGATAAAAAATAATAAATAAAACTGATTAAAAAAATAAAAACTAAATAAAATTTAAAAAAATATATAAGTATTGATAAAAATAATAAATAAAATTAATTAAAAAACTAAATAAAACTTAAGTAAAAATTTAAAAAAAAAAAAGAAAAAGAAAAATGGTAGAAGTGTCATTTAGCAGGGAGAGTATCAGATGGGGGTAAAAAAAACAATTTACTTCTATTTTTATCAAAATTATTATATTTTTAATTTACATTTCATTTTTTCAAAAAGTATGAATAAAATTTCTACGGCTTCAAATTTGATAATTAAAAAATTATAGCTTATATTAACTTTTTAAAGTATATAATTTTATAATTTTTTATTTATTTTTTTTAGCTTTCAGTTAAGTCTATTAAATTTTATTTTGAGTTTAGAGATCGGACCCTTCGTTATTATTAAAAAAAATTAATTCATTTCTAAAAAAAATAATTAATTTAATTTTGTTTAATTTTAATTGAATACTTCGTCTTACTTATAATTTTCAAATATTAATTCTATTTTTCTTTTAAAAAATAAAAAACTTGGTTCAGTCATCAGTGCTCCGATTTCACATGTTCTTTGGCAGGGTTTAGGTTTTTAGGCAGTGAGGCGGAGCTATGTGGCGGCCATTGATCCGACGATCATCTCCGATCTACTCGACTCAGGTCTGCCTCCAAACCCTGCCTCTGATCCCTCCTCCTCCTTCCTCACCCTCATGGATCCGCCCCGTCGACACCCGCCTCCCCACGCTCCGTTTCTTCTCTTCTTCCGAGATGGAGATGGGGATTAAGACAGACGAGCATTGTGAAGCGGACGAAAGCGTTACCCGTTTGTGGAAAGCGAACATTGACGATGATGATACCTCTGATATTTTCGCGGACGAGAAGTTCGAAGAAACGGCCGAGACTGAGTGCGACGTCGATCTGGAGCAGGTCGAGAAGGTCAGGTCCCTTGTTGGTGGCACTTCGCAAGATTCCTTGGAAACAAGATTGGATCAGATTGACGTGACATTGAGTGCCGAGTTAGTGGCGTTGGTGCTTCAGACGCCGGATGTCTTACCTCAAAATCTGATTAACTTCTTCGTGTGGGCTTGGAAGAGTGAAGAAGAGACAGTCAGATCATCAAGGACGGTGGAAATGCTTGTCGACGCTGTCAGTGGTTCTACTGAACTTAGCAAAATGGAGGCATACAAGTTGTGGGATTTGGTTAAGGAAATCGGGAAGAATAACGCGGTGCTGCTGAATACTTCAATTCTTAATCAATTGATTTCTTTGTTTGGGAGATTGCAGAAACCTAGGGCTGGTCTCGAAGTGTTCAACAAGTTCAGCGACTTTGGTTGTTCCCCGGATAGGA
Source organism: Zingiber officinale (assembly GCF_018446385.1). Lineage (NCBI taxonomy): Eukaryota > Viridiplantae > Streptophyta > Magnoliopsida > Zingiberales > Zingiberaceae > Zingiber > Zingiber officinale. The sequence goes on along the minus strand of NC_055990.1, from coordinate 40,441,327 downwards.
ATACATACTGCTTGACAATTGCTGCCCTCGGCACACGATCCTTGTTTAACACTGCCTGGCCTGTTTGTGAGAAGATGCTTACCTCCGAAGACCTCCCTGACGGCGAGAATATTGGGAAGATAATTACATTCTTGTGTAAAGGGAAAAAAGCAAAGGAGGCTCATTTGGTTTACCTGATGGCTCAGCAGAAGGAGATGTTACTCCCAAGTTCTTGCTTAGATATTCTGGTTAGGAGTCTTTCCAGAAAGGAAGAAACGCTGCATATGGCTCTGGAGTTGCTAAACAACTATCCTAAGGAATATGTAAGGAATGCCAATGCTATTTTTGCTTTAGTAATTCAAGGTTTATGCAGGGCTAAACAACCTCAGGAGGCCAAAAAGCTATTACTTAGGATGGTTCATTCAGGTCCACCACCTGGAACTGCCGTGTTTAATTATGTCATCACTGCTCTTTCAAAGGGAGGAGAAATGGAGGATGCCATTTCTCTGATGAACTTAATTAAAGAGAGAGGATTGCAACCAGATATTTACACCTACAGTGTTATCATGAGTGGCTTTGCAGAAGGTGGCCTGATGGACGAGGCCTATCAAATCTATCGTGAAGCCAAGAAGAAACATTCTAAGCTTAGTCCTGTCACTTATCACATAATTATACGTGGTTATTGCAAGATGGAGGAGTATGAGAAGGCTCTTAAATGTTTGAAGGAGATGAAAGAGGATGGAGTACAACCAAATTCAGATGAGTACAACAAACTAATACGATCTTTGTGCCTTAAGGCTCTTGATTGGCGCACAGCTGAAAAGCTTCTGGAAGAGATGAAAGAGAGTGGCTTGTTCCTTAACGATGCCACACGCAGTCTCATTTTGGCAGTCAAGGAATTGGAAGAGGAAGCAAAGTCTGAATCTGTTGGCGATGAAGTGTAATTTAATTATTCCCGATCCATGTTTAGATAATGTAATACCTAGCTCTGATATCATCATCAAAGCCATATCAAGTTTTGTCTTGGGAAGGAGCAATGGAATCTCATAAATAATAGTGTCTTTTCTCTCTATCATATGAGCTGATAATATACATTACAGACTGAGATCATTGTTTTTTTCATGGTTTGCATTTGAATTTGCATTTCATTTTTGATAAGAACAATTATTCTGTGAATGTTTCTTCCTGCAGGAAATACTTGGTTTGATTCTGATTAGCTATGAAATGTTTAAAACCATTATTTGAACTTGGTCGGTATTACTGCATAACATGCCAGGAGCTGGCCTGGCCTCATCATTTCCATGTAAATGTCCCGTTGAAGTGCAGTTATATGGGTAGATTTTTTCGTTATGCACAGGAAGACTAGATCTCTACCATATGTTTGTTAGATCCTAATTGACTGATAGCATCTTTCTCCCAGGCATTTAGAAGCCAGTTAACTCATGGCACAGTTGTTACCGCTAGCCAAGATACAATGGAGGGAATGCTGAACAGATTAGGTATGTTGATATTGCAGTTGCTAATGTAGTAATGTTAATATGGAGGCTTTACTAATTAGATATTTAGTCATGATAAGAACTGCAGTTGGTTAAATCAACCAATTTGCTGCAGGATATCATGGTAAAGTAATTTTGAAATATCAATTCCAGTCTATACTCTCTGATTGATTTTTAGTCCTCTTAAATGTATTCCACTCTCGGTGAATACTAATAGTCATCAACATGTTTTTATGCTTTTACCTAGTATTCTCCTAGTTGGTTTTTTTTTAATTCTACATGATATGACTACATCCCTCATACCTTAACAATATTTCCAGTCCATGGAATGCTACATTTAAGAAATTTTTGAACTTCCAAATGTTCGTCTCAAAATCTTAAATAATAGATAATTAGTTAATACTTGTATACCATTAACTCGATGTTAAGCAATTTGGTTTGCACGTTGCACACCATATGTCTGGTTGATTTAAGAATTTTGGATTGACGGGCTGCTGTCTGTGAACGCCATCTAATTTAACTAGATGGTTGTTGAAAAATTTTCTTAGGATCAGATCCATCATCTCAAAATTAATCGAAAGTTGAATATTTTATACCAACTAAAAAAATCAAAATTCATTTTGACCGTTTATATCATTCTCATGATTTAATTTTTGTTGGATAATAGTGTTTGTTGAATAAGTGTGAATGGAGAAAGAGGTGGAAGAGAAGAAGTTTCATTATGAATGAGACTTTAGTCCCACATTGGGAGTTTTAAGGCACTTTTATTTGTTTATATTGATTCACATTGAGGATGTGAACAAAATATATGGGGAGAGGCTCTCTTTTACGTGCGGGTGCAAATCTAGGGTCTGGATTGCACTGAATCAAGGGCACTCGTGTGCAAATCTAGGGTCCGGATTGATCTGAGCTCCTATATAAGGAGACTCTGATCATAGAAAAAAAAACACAGAAGAAGCAAGCAGAAGTTCTCCGCCTCATTCCCCTCCTTTGTCGTGCAACTCCTACTCGGTAGAGTGCCCGCTGTGATCACCGGTCAGACCGTTGTATCCTGGGAAACAGATGACCCGAGTAAGCCTCGAAGCACATCCGGAGGTGGGGGTGATTCTGTTTCAAGGAAACTACGACTTGCAGGCATCGGTCGATCCTCTCGGCCGACCTACCCGCTCGGCCGACCCGACCTTCTCTCTGCTGACCTAACTGCTTGGCCGATCCGCCATCTGTTCAGCCGACCCGACTCCCGCTCGGCTGACCCGACTTCTGCTCGGCTGATCCGATGTGCTCGCTCAGCCGATCCGCCCATTCGGTCGATCTACCCTCTCGGTTTTTTCCCCGCTCGAGCTCAACTGTTCGCCCAACCGGCTCCTGTTTGCTTCGACTGATCTGCCGCCCGACCTGTCTGCTGCCCGGTCTGCCTTCTGACAGACCTGTCTTCCCGACCTATCTGCTTTGATCGGTCTACCTCTCGCTCGGCCGGTCTGCCTCCTGACAGACCTGTTTGCCTCTCGCTCGACCGGTCTGCTCTGCCTGACCAGCCTCGCGGTCTGCCCGACCTGCCTCTCTGATCTGATGAAGACTTTGCCCAGTCGGTCATACTACTCGGTTGACCTTTCTGATCTGCTACGCCCGCCCGATCAACACAGTGCAGACTGTCTTCATCACTTTGCAGAAATCAGCCCCTGCTAGCAGCCTGAGATCATCCGCTCAGGTCTTTTCAACATATAAGTGAATTTAAATTCGGTATATTTAAATTTAACTAATACCCCGAAAAATCTCCGACAACAGATTGTTTGTAATCCAACAATCTTGAAACAGATTCGACTCTGTTGAGATGGCCACGGAACGAAATGTTGAGGTGCAATAGACTCAACACGTGCAGGCCCCCTCCGCCCCGATTGGAACTGTGTCAATCAACCACGGGGAAAAACCAGAGAAGTTCAGTGGACTAAACTTCAAGAGGTGGCAGCAGAAGATGCTCTTCTACCTGACCACGCTCAACCTGGCTCGGTTCTTGATCGAGGACCCTCCCAAGCGAGCTGAGGATGCTGATGCTCAGAGCATCAGTACAGTGGAGGCATGGACTCATTCTGAGTTCCTTTGTCGAAACTACATCCTCAATTGCCTTGCCGACTCACTGTACGTTGTGTATAGCATGAAGAGAACGGCTAAGGAGCTGTGGGAGTCCCTGGACAAAAAATACAAGACGGAGGATGCAGGGGCAAAGAAGTTCATAGTGGGTCGATTCCTAGACTACAAGATGGTTGACTCCAAGACGGTGATCAGCCAAATCTAGGAGCTTCAGGTGATCTTACACGAGATCCACTCAGAAGGGATGGTTTTGAGTGAAACCTTCTAGGTGGCTGCTATCATTGAGAAGCTGCCTCCCGGCTGGAAGGACTTCAAGAACTACCTGAAGCACAAGCGGAAGGAGATGAATGTGGAAGAAGTCATTGTTCGACTTCGCATCGAAGAAGACAACAAGAGTTCAGAGAGAAAACTATTCTCTCAGGCTACTGTGAAAGCCAACGTGGTTGAGCACCATCAAAGCTCGAAACGGAAGAACCCCAAGTCTTCCAAGATGGGACCCAAAGGAGGCATCAGCAAGAAGAAGTTCTCTGGGAAGTGCTTCAACTGTGACAAAGTGGGTCACAAATCTTCGGAGTGCAGAAAGCTGAAGAAGAAGCAAGAGGCCAACCTGAACAAGGGATCAGAAATTGACGACCTCTGCGCTGTGGTCTCTGAGTTGAACTTGATCGGTTTAAACCCGCGGCAATGGTGGATCGATACTGGAGCCACAAGACATGTGTGCTGCAACAAGGAGTTGCTTCACAACTTCAAAGAAGTCACTGGAGACAAAATGTTCATGGGGAACTCAGCAACCTCGGACATCATGGGCCAAGGAAAAGTAGTGCTGAAGATGACCTCGAGCAAGGATCTTACTCTGAACAATGTGCTGTATGTTCCGGAGATTCGAAAGAATCTAATGTCCGGATCACTGTTAAGCAAGCAGGGCTTTTGCATTGTCTTTGAGTCAGACAGAGTTGTATTGCCCAAGAATGGAGTGTTTGTAGGAAGGGGCTATGTATCTGATGGGCTATTTAAGCTCAATGTAATGACGATTAAGCCTAAGATAAATAAAACTGAAAGCTCTTCCACTTATATGCTTGAGTCTTCGTGTTTGTGGCATGGTAGACTAGGACATGTTAACTACGATATATTGCGTAGATTAATTAATCTGCAAAACATACCTACATTCCACCTTGACCCAAAACACAAGTGTGAGATTTGTGTTGAAGCGAAAATGACAAAGTCATCCTTTCAACATATTGAAAGAAGTAACGAACCGCTTGACCTAATCCACACTGATGCGTGCGACCTAAAAGGTATGCCAACACGTGGTGGTAATAAATACTTCATCACTTTTGTTGATGATAACACAAAATACTGTTATGTGTATCTTTTCAAAAGTAAGGATGAAGCTATAGAGAAATTTGCTCTCTATAAGAATGAGGTTGAAAATCAGCCTAATAGAAAGATTAAGGTGGTTCGAAGTGACCGAAGCGGTGAATATGTGTCACCGTTCGCTGAGTTGTGTGCTGAATATGGGATCAAACATGAAACAATAGCTCCTTATACTCCTCAGCAAAATGGAGTTGTTGAGTGAAAGAATCGAACTCTAAAGGAGATGATGAATGCTCTTCTATTGAGCTTTGGATTACCAGAGTCCATGTGGGGGAAAGCTGTGTTAACAGCTAATTACCTTTTACATAAGGTGCCCCAGAAGAAAATAAATAAGAGCCCTTATGAGTTATGGAATGGAAGACAACCGTCCTACAAATATTTACGAATGTGGGGTGTCTTGCCAAAGTGTTGGTGCCTGATCCGAAAAGGATTAAGATAGGACCAAAGACTGTTGATTACATATTTATTGGATATGCACAAAACAACATTGCATATAGATTTTGTGTGTATGAGTCACACATATCGAAGATATACAAGAACTCGATAATCGAATCGAGAAATGCCTCGTTCTTCGAGCATGTGTTTCCGTATAAGACCCGGGAGGATGCTAGCTCCTCAAAACGGGCAACCAAACCACAAGGCGAAGAAGAAGATGATGATGACGAGGAACCCGTGGAGGTTGAGCCTAGACGGAGCAAAAGAGCTCGGGTAGAAAAATCTTATGGATCGGATTTTATCATTTTCATGTTGGAGAGTGAGCCCCGAAGTTAATCAGAGGTTGTAGGCTCTTCTGACGGATCTCACTGGAAAGAGACAATTGCATCTGAGATATAATCTATCTTGCAAAATCACACTTGGGAACTTGTGGATCTTTCTCCGGGAAGTAAACTACTAGGTTGCAAGTGGATTTTCAAGAAGAAAACGAAGTCAGATGGCACGATCGATAAGTATAAGGCCAGATTGGTAATCAAAGGATACCGACAACGAGAAGGTCTCGATTACTTTGATACGTATTCTCCGGTGTCGAGAATAACTTCCATTAGTCAATGAAAGTGATAAATGTGTCTACATGAAAGCCACAGAGAGTGACTATGTCATCTTGTGCCTCTATGTACATGACATATTTATCATTGGGAGTAATGATAAGACAATCAAATCCACTAAAGACATGTTGAACTCAAGATTTGACATGAAAAACATGAGCATAGTTAATGTGATTCTAGAAGTCAAAATTCTTAGAACGATAGAAGGACTTGTTCTTAGTCAGTCTCATTACGTGGACAAGATTTTTGAGAAATTCGCCAAGGGTGATACTGCGTTGGCACGAACACCGATAGATACGAGTTAACATCTATCGAAAAATCGAGGTGAAAGTATCTCTCAGATAGAGTACTCTCGAGTAATTGGAAGTCTGATGTACTTGATGAGTTGCACACGATCAGACTTGGCCTACGCAATAAGCAAACTAAGTAGATACACGAGCAATCCCGGTGTTGAGCACTGGAAAGGAATAACAAGAGTACTGAGGTACTTGAGGTATACTCGTGAATTTGGACTGCACTATAGAAGCTATCTTGCTGTGATCGAAGGATACAGCGATGCGAGTTGGATATCTGATATAAAAGACTCTAAGTCTACGAGTGGATATGTCTTCACTCTAGCAGGTGCAGTCATTTCCTGAAAATTTTCTAAGCAAACCGTAATAACCAGATCCACGATGGACTCTGAGTTTGTAGCTCTTGACAAGTGTGGTGAAGAGGCTGAATGGCTACGACAATTCTTAGAAGATATTCCACGATGGCTGAAACCGATGCCGGCGATTTGCATACATTGCGATAATCAATCAGCAATCGGTCGAGCACAAAGCCATCTGTATAATGGTAAGTCTAAACATATACGTCGTAGACATAATATCATTAGACAACTACTCTCAACGGGAGTTATCACTGTTGACTATGTGAAATCAAAATATAGTCTAGCGGATCCGCTAACCAAGGGGTTAAATCGAGAGTTAGTTGCAAGTTCATCAAGAGGAATGAGCTTAATGTCATTGTCAGCGATTATTGCAGAGGATACCCAACCTATGCTAACTGGAGATCCCAAGAACTAGGTTCAAAGGGACAACTAATCTGCACTGACTAGACACACTGTAAGGGAGATAGCCCAATGAAACAGTGACTAAACCAGGGTAAGCCGATGGACTTTTAATGATCAAGAAGAGTAGATGACAATTCTTGAGAGATCACCTATGTGAGAAAGAAGTGGGACCGTTTCGAAGAGAATTTGAGACATAATTCTTAGAGCTTCTTATAGAACCAGGCGTGTTCATGGCCAAGAACGAACACACTCATGAGAACTGAGTTGTATCAGGGAGAGTCTTGGGTGAGATTTGTCACTACTTACACAAACGGCAGTATAGTTCAAGGGCATCGTGTCTACTATCAGCTAGTAAGCAACCAGATCTTCACAAGGGAAGGTTCAAAGGATAAAACCTACCTATCATATACTTGACTCAACTGCTGAATGCTATCACATACCCTATCTCCATTCATGTGGGAGATTGTTGAATAAGTGTGAATGAAGAAAGAGGTGGAAGAGAAGAAGCTCCATTGTGAATAGGACTTTAGTCCCACATTGGGAGTTTCAAAACACTTTTGTTGGTTTATATTGATTCACATACATTGAGGATGTGAACAAATGCATGGGGAGAGGCTCTCTCTCACGCGTGGGTGCAAATCTAGGGCCCGGATTGCACTGAGCCAAGGTGACTCGTGTGTGAGCGCGACCTGCGCACACGAATGTTGGACCGGTCGGGGCAAAAACTTGCCCAAGTGGAGCAACCAACATTTTGCCACGTTGATCTTTTTGCTGCTGTGAAATAGATGCATTAAATTCGACATTAATGTAGAAGCAAAACAACCGAGGAATATTGAGTGAAACAGTAGACGTTTCACTGCTCGGAGAGTAATGGTCATTAATCGACCATTAACGCTGCAATTGATCTAAGCTCCTATATAAGGAGGCTCTGATCATAGAAAATAAAACACAGAAGAAGTAAGCAGAAGTTCTCCGCCTCATTCCCCTCCTCTGTCGTGCAACTCCTGCTCGGCAGAGTGCCTGTGATAGCGATCAGGTTCCTCTCAGTTCGCCATGATCACCAGTGCTTGGTGGAGTTCACGGTCAGATCGTTGTATCCTGGGAAACAGACGACCCGAGTAAGCCTCGAAGCACATCCGGAGGTGGGGGTGAATCTGTTTCAAGGAAATTGCGACTTGCAGACCTCGGTCTATCCTCTTGGCCGACCTACCCGCTCGGCCCACCCGACCTTCTCTCTGCCGACCTGACTGCTTGGCCGATCCGCCATCTGTTCAGCCGACCTGCCCTCTTGGCCGACCCGACTCCCGCTTGGCTGACGCGACTTCTGCTCGGTCGATCCGACGTGCTCGCTCAGTCGATCCACCCATTCGGCTGATCTGCCCTCTCGGTCTTTTCCCCACTCGAGCTTAGCTATTCGCCCGACCGACTCCTGTCTGCTTCGACTGATCTGCCGCCCGACCTGTCTGCTACCCAGTCTGCCTTCTGACAGACCTGTCTGCTTCAATCGGTCTGCCTCTCGCTCGGCCGGTATGCCTCTTGACAGACCTGTCTTCTTGATCTGTCTGCCTCTCGCTCGATCGGTCTGCTCTACCGGACCAGCTTAGCGGTCTGCCCTGACCTGCCTCTCTGATCTGACGAAGACTTTGCCCGGTCGGCCATACTGCTCGGTCGACCTTTCTGATCTGCTACGCTTGTCTGATCAACACAGTGTAGACTGCCTTCATCACTTGGCAGAAACCAGCCACTGCTGATAACCTGAGATCATCTGCTCAGGTCTTTTCAATATATAAGTGAATTTAAATTCAATATATTTAAATTCAATTAATACTTCGAAAAATCTTCGATAACATATTGTCTGTAATCTAACCATCTTTACATGTTTGTATCAGCTATAGTAATTCAGTAATTTATGTTTCTATCCATCTAGTGGAATTTGTCTATCACATAAGAAATTCGGATCCTCTTCTCGTTGTTTTAATAATTTTAGGGAGTGTTTAGAAGAGATTTTGCTTATTTAAAAGTGATTTTTTATAAAGATTATTTTGAAGATAGAAGTTTAAATAGAGAGTGTTTGGAAATAAAAGTTAATATAAGGTAAAATGGGAGTGTTTAATGAATAATTACTTTTAAATTTAATTCTTAATTAAATGATAATAATATTTTTAAGCTATATAAATTATCTTTTTTAAAAACTTTCTAAATATAAGTTTGATACACCATCAATAAAGTGTTTATATAATTATTGTTATATTTTGAATATTGTATCAAAATTATTTTTTTTATAACATAAATGTTTGAAAAAATATATAAAATTAATAAAATAAAAAATGATAAAATTTATATAAATACATAAAATTATATATAAAAAAATTCTAAAAATACAATTATATAAAAATGTAAAACATTATTTTAAAAATAAATATTTATAATAAAATATGATTGAGATTCTATAAATAATTTTGACAGTGACGTAAATGAGTAGCGAAATTAGGTTAAAGTTGCGGTAATAATTATATAAAATATTAAATTTATTAAGGATATAAATGTTAATTTTTAATTTTAGACAATAAATAGAAAAGTGAAATTAAAAAAAATCAAATTTTTACTTTTAATTTTGAATAAAAGTTATAGAACCTGAAATATAATTTCACATTACCAAATATTTAAAAGTGCTCCTATATATCTCTCAATGGTAAGTTCTGCCACACTCTCTTAATATATTTTTGATAATTTGAAACCACTTCGATAACTTTAAATAATTTAATAAATTGATAAGGAACTTTTAATATAAAATATATATTATATTTTGATAAATTAAATTAATTTATTTGAATATATCGTAATAGTTACGTTGTAATTGTTATAATAATATTTTTAATAAGATATAGTGAAATGAGAAATATATTGATATATATTTGAAATTTTTTATATAAAAGGATTATTTTAATTGACATTAGGTATTTAAGTCTTTAGTTCGACTAATTTTGGAAGTGCCCAATCTGATCATATGAATATTTTTCATCGATCATCTATGTAAATTAGAAAAATACATATGGAGTTTCATTTTGACAGCCTCCGTTCTCGAATTCACTACCTATTAGGGAGAAGGAGAAGATGAGAAGGAGAACTGGTTTTTTTTTAATTGCTTACCAAACTACCTACAAGAGTGCAAGCGCACTAAGCCTATTGTGCAATTATTAAATGTGTGTTATTCGGATGCCTATATTTAAGTCGGATTTGGACAATTACTCAAAATTGAATGATAAATCTAATAAGTTTGGAATGATAGAAATTAAGTTTGTTTAATTTATATTCGAAAAATTATTACTTTCAATATATCGTATATAAATGATATTTGAAAGTATGAATATAAAAAAAAATAGATTAATATATATAATTTAATTTCATATCATTCTGAATTTTTTATATTTTATTCGAGGATTCGAGAATGAATTATACGTGCTCATTCTCTTTGTTATACTCATGTTCTTAAATATCACTTTTATATGCCTTATTAATAATAATAATTTTTAGAATGTAAATTAAATTTTTTAATCAATTGTCTGGATGAAAAATATTCTAAAGGGTAAAATGGGATGAGGCAAGTGATTTAATAATTTAGCTATTCAGTATCGTTTTGACTGCATGGTTGGGCGTTTTTAATGCTTCCATTTATTTCAACGAATATATATATATATCAAGAGAACACTGAAGATTTTTTTTTTTTTCAGAGATAGAGAAGATCCCTATTTTTTATTAAAAACAAAGGGACCCGCACGTCGTTTTTGCTGACTGTGTAGTTTCTCAAGAAACTTATTAAATTCGAAATATCGAAAGAAAAAAAAAAAATCCTCTTTTGTTTTTCTGATTCTCTTTTGGCGTTAAAGCTCTTAAATCTCTTAAAATCCTTGCAAGGACCTCTGCCCGCAACTTCACATCCCAGCCATGCATAAAAAAAAAACTATAAGCAAACCACTTAATTAGATCAATTGAACTTGACATAATTGTACAGATCATTTACAGTAAACGCTAGCTAACCGTATCCAACAAAAGAATCAAATAAGACAGTGAGTGGCAGCACTAATTTAATTTTCACCTTCAACGAATTTCATCTCCACATGATCTATGTGTCTTTCTAATCCTCCATCATCCATCACTGGTCACTGGATGATTCCACGAGCAGTACTGTTTCTTCATATACTTAGATACTACTGTTGCGAGCTGCTGTTGCTGTACCAGAGGTTTTTAACAAATTGCAGCAGCAGACTGAGGAAGGAGATGGCGTCTCTAAACACTCTCTTCTTGATCTGGCCACGCCTTTGAACCTTGTTGCTTCTGTTGCCCATGTCTTGTCTCTCTTGTGCCTCTGCAGAGATCGATTTTGGATTGTGTTGTTTGGTTTTGCAGAAGGTTAATGGGCAATTTAAAAGTAGCAATGATCGATCTTCCAGAAGTAGGTAAAATAGCGCGTTTGTGGATAATACGCGTTCCGTAGTTTGGATTATTAGTGTTTTTTTAGGTACAATAGATTTTTTTTTAAAAAAAAACTCATGATTTATTACTATCACATCAAATAATTATATTTTTTATTTAAATATTATTTGAACATCAAAAGATAATATATTTTTTTATTCAGAAATCTCATCACGAAGACATGACGATAGAATTTTGGCCCAGAATAAAAAACGATGACGTTGAAACTTCTCTTCGCTTTCTTCTTATGGCGTTGTCGTCGATTCCTATAGAATTAACACGTGTCAAAGAATTTACCAAGAGTTATTTCGATGAGACTTATCTAATACTTAAGTCATCAATATGTTTAAGAGCCCCAAATAGAATAATAAAATGATAAAAAATAGAATAATTAATGATGGTGATAGTAGATCACCGTGTCTCTTCGCATGCTCGAAAGTCGGAAGGTTGGCAACTCAGAAGGTCGGGAGGTTGGGAAGTTGGATCGACTCGAGCAATCAAATCGACTCGAACGATTGGATTGACTCGGTCAACTCAAAGAGTACTCTTGACCCAGTATCATGCCATATAGATTCCCTGCTTATCCGGTCAAGAGAACTCTCCGATCCAATCCAGGCCTGTACTCTTACCTCCACATCAAATATAAATATTTTATTAAACATGATCACATATCCATAAGAATTAAGCAATGTTCTCTCTATTTGTTTATCACATTTTTGCCCAATTTTTTTTTTGTTATTTTAACATCCAATTAATTCATATATATATATATATATATATACTGTCGTTACGTGAGCATAAATTGATACATTATAGTCATACTTTTAGTGTTAATATTAGCTTTAAGAGTCAATTATGAGATAATTGTCATATCCAGATTGGAATCATTGAGTTAGACTCAAGTAAATCCAACCATATGAATTCAATCTAATCCGAATTAGACTTGTGTTAGATTTAAATGAATTCATTCATTAAAGAGAATTAATAGAGATTAATGAAGAATTAATCTCAAAATTCATTTAATTTCAAAAATTGAATTCAAAATGAAGAGTTTCAAAATGACCTTAATGGAGTGTTAATACTCATTAAGTCTCATTAAGTGAGTTAATGCTCATTAAGTATTTTCATTGGATGAAGTACAAAAGGTATTTTTCTCTCATTTTGTGAATGAATTTCATTTTTCTTCCTCTCCTCTCTTTCTTTGGCTGAAACTCTTTAAAGGGTTGCTAGCATAACCTTGAGTGTTGGTCTTCTCCATTCTCTTGTGTTCGTGTGGATACCGAAAGAGGCACGAACACATGATCGTGCTAAGATCTTAGCTGTCAGGGAGATCGAATGCACGCATCAAAGGTATAACACCCTATTATCATGAAACTTAGTATATGTTGTTGTTTTCTTCCTCCGCATGGATCTTCTGATAGGAACTAGATGTTTTCCGTTGCGCTTTCTGCATGTTTAGCACCCTAGTTCCTTACAGTGATATCAGCGCCACTTGCGAAGACATATACTAAGTTGTAGTAGATTTTATATGTGATATAGAAATTGCATGAGATTTTACTATGATTTACATGATTACAAATATGATTTCGACCAACGGTCTCGACTAAAGTTTTGTGGGTAGTGGGGTCTCGGGCATAGCAACAACTCATATAATGAGTGTGCAAAAGAATTTTGCTTCGGGGGTGCTGCCCCTCACCCCGCAAGGGGCGCTGCTGTTGGTGCATATCCCTTTAGTCAAGGTTGACCAAGTTGACTAAGCTTGAGTTGGCGCAAGTTTTTGATATTTGGATTTTCAATGTTTGACAATATATGGAGATTACGGATGTAATGGTCCGATTGGGGAAATTGCTAGTGCAATTCCCCTCTGGTAAGGACTTGACCAGATTGATGTAAAGAATAGTCAAGTAGGTCAAAGGGGTGATCAGATACTTGACTGGGAAAGTCCTAACTGGATGTTGGGCAGTTGAAAATCCTAGTGAGTGAAACCAGGCAGATGGAAAGTCCTGGTGAGTGAAGTCAGGCATAAGAAAATCCTGGTGAGTGAAGCCAGGTGAAAATCCTAGTGAGTGAAGCTAGGTAAAAGTCCTGGTGAGTGAAGTCAGGCGGGTGAAAGTCCCGGTGAGTGAAGTTGGGTAGTGAAAAAATCCTGGTGAGTGAAGCCAGGCGGGTGAAAGTCCCGGTGAGTGAAGTTGGGCAGTGGAAAAATCCTGGTGAGTGAAGCCAGGTGAAAATCCTAGTGAGTGAAGATAAGTGAAAGTCCTGGTGAGTGAAGTCATGCACGTGGAAATCCAGGTGGGTCAAGGTAGACCAGACACATGGTGTTGGGAAGTCCAAATAGGTCAAAGGATTGACCGGATACTTAGCATGTGGAAATCTAGGTGGGTCAAGGTTGACCGGACTAGTCTAAGTAGGTCAAAGGATTGACTGGACACTTGGCACGAGGAGAAAAATCCAAGTGGGTCAAATGGATTGACTGGACACTTGGTGAAAGAGTTCTAGTATGTCAAGGTTGACCAGATGCTAAGCATGAGGTTCAATCAAAATAGAAGAATATTTTATAGAATTTTTAAAAGTAGATGATACATCAGGAAAAGATCTTTTTGATACGCTTATTAATATAATAAAGAAAATTGAACTGGATGTAAATGGCATAAGAGGACAAGGATATGATAACGGGTCTAATATGAAAGGTAAACAACAAGGCGTACAAAAGATATTGTTAGATATAAATTCTAAAGCTTTTTATACACCATGTGGTTGTCATAGTTTTAATTTAGTACTATGTGATATGACTAATTCTTGTCCTAGTGCTATAACATTTTTTTGTATGATACAATGTATTTACTCATTATTTTATTCTTCTACAAAAAGATGAAAAATTTTACATGACCATGTTTCTAATTTAACTCTTAAACCATTATCACAAACACGTTGGGAAAATCATATTGAAAGTGTTAAAAGCAATAAAATATCAAGCTCCACAGATAAGAGAAGTTTTATATAAACTTGTAAAAACTAGTGATGATCCTACAACAAAAAGTGAAACAAATTCTTTAGCAACATATGAGTTCGAAAATTTTAAATTTTTATTAGGTATGGTTATTTGATATGATATATTATTTGCAGTTAATACTATTAGTAAATCTTTACAATATAAAGATATGAATATTGCTATTGCATTAGATCAGTTAAAAGGTCTTGTTTCTTTTTTTAATGATTATAAAGAAAAATGGATTCATATCTGTTTTAATTTCTGCCAAAGGGGTTGCAAATGAAATGAATATAGAATCAAAATTTCATGAAAAACGTGTAATTAGAAGAAATAAACGATTTGATGAGAATAAAATTAATGAGGTGAATCTTTCACCTGAAAAATCCTTTAAAATTAATTACTTTAATTATATTATTGACCATGCTATTTCTTCACTTCAAAATAGGTTTGAACAATTTAAAATATATGAAGAGAATTTTAAGAGAATTTTAATTTTTCATATGACATAGAAAAGTTAAAATTGCTTGATGATAATTTTTAAAAATAAAATGTTTAAATCTTGAAATTTTTTTAACACATGGCATGTTATCTGATATTGATGGTTTAGATTTATTTTTAGAATAAAAAGTTTTTTAAAAAAATAATAAATCCAGAATTAAAAACTGCATTTAAGGTATTGAACCTTATAAAAAAAATTAAATTTTTATCCTAATGCATGGATAGCTTATAGAATATTATTAACTATACTTAGTGTAGCTTCAGTAGAAAAAAGTTTTTCAAGATTAAAATTAATAAAGTCTTATTTACGTTCAACAATGTCTCAAGAAAAATTAAATAATCTAGCAATTTTATCAATTAAAAAAAATTATTATCAAAACTTGAATATAAAAATTTAATTAATATTTCTACATCTCAAAAAGCTAGAAAATTAAATTTTATATAAAAATTTATTTTTAAATTAATATTTATTTTTTTAAAAAAAATAAACCCGTCATTATCGGTCCCAAGTCTGAATGAAAAAGGGTAAGAGAAAATTTTATTTTTTTAAAAAAATTATTAAAGAGCTATATTTGTTTTCCCCTAGGGCCTCATGGAACCTTGAGATGACCCTGAACTTAATATATGTTGTTGTTTTCTTCTTTCGCATGAATTTTCTTATAGAAATTAGATATTTTTCGCTACGCTTTCTACATATTTAGCGTCCTAATTTCTTACATTTAGAATATCCAAAATAATTGTAATTCAATGAGAGTTCTTCTAGTTGTCATATCTATGTTATGTTAAAAGTAAAAAAAAATCATATATCTTTCTATTATCAAAAACCTCCCCAATAACTCTTTCATGTATCTCATATTTTTTAAATCCCTACCCCACATATCTCTCTTCATTTAAAAAAAAAAAACACCACAAGTATCATATTTAAATTAAAAAATTTATGTTAATAAAAAATTAAAAAATTAAAATGTGCAGGAGCGGCTCCATACAAATGGAGCCGTTCCTTACCTAATGGGAAGGAGCTCCCTCCTGGTATGGGAGGGAGCTCCCTCCCCGTGTCACCACCCCTATGGTGGATGCCCTTAGCTTCGGGAGCATAAATTGATTTCGAAACATTATTTAAACATAGCACAAAGATGTACGAAATGTTCTTATTGGCAAATTGGAAGACCCATTTGCATCGTATAAAATGACTTTTTTTTAATGTGGTAAATTGACGATTTCAAAATGTACAAGGGCGTTTGGAAATAAAAACAATTATCCACAGGGGTCAAAAATTGAAAATAAGTCCAACATGTGCGTTCACACGGAGGAAAATTGTTCGAGGGGGCTTTTAACTCAGTAACATTTTTTGTAGAATGTTGTTGACTTTTTCCGGCTTCACAAAATGGACACATATAAATTTTTATGCGAATAATGAGTTTTGTTGCTAATTTCTAGAGTTTATAGAATGATAGTTGATACCGTGAGAATCAAGTTCGTGTCGGGTCAGCAAAGGCGGAGCCAGCCCGGATGATTTACCTGGGTTGATCGTGGGAGGTGGGCTACAAGCGTCAACGACAACACCATTCTCTGGACTATTTCTCGTTTCTCTATCATTATTTTTGTTTCTCCCATAGTAAATCTATGGCAAATTCTTTGTCAAGTACAGCCCGGGTAGCCTTCAACCTGGCTCCGCCCTTGCGGGTCAGCCTAATGCATCTAGGTGGTCCCATCTCAAGCCAACTAAGTCACTGTGTTGGATCACCTAAACAAACTAAGCCAAGTAGCCGATTGTCGGACCGAACTTGAGTGGATTGCAATCATCAAATGACTGCTCAAGCTCGAGCTGGAGCAATCTGAGTGGACTGCGCTTCCGAGTGCCCGAGGCTGAATGAGAGCAACCAGAGTAGGTTGCGCTCTCGAGTGCCTAAGTTTGAGTGGGTTGTGAGCGCTAATCTCCTGAGCACATGAGCTGCTTGAATTTTCGAGTACCTGAGTGCTGAATATTGAGTGTCAGAATACCGACTATCGAGTACTATTTGTTGAGTATCGACTGTCGAATGTCAAGTGGGTTATATTCTTGAGCACTCGACCGTTGATCACTCAAGCACTTGATCACGACCGAACACCCGAGTTCGAATGGATTACGCTCTTTGTATGATGGCTAGTTAGACACGATAGTTATAATGATGTCAATTGCAAGGGGTACTTTTTTTCATAAAAATGAAAAAGGTATGTTCTTTGAGAAGAAGCGGTATAATTTAATTTTCATAGTATTCTCCCCTGATATACGATAATGATGGCAAATCTATCTTGTATATATGTTATTCCCATTTCTATTTCTAAGATCTGATTTCAACACGGAAGAAGTTGTTGGAATTAAGATGGTGAAAGAGTAAACTTTCTCCTCATTTTTAAGCCCTTTCGTCTTTCTCCGTTAATAGAGGTCGAAATATTTCTCTTATAAAAGACATCCAAGATAATTAAAAGAGATAAAAAAAATTACCAGAATTGACTGAATTAAATCATCAAATCAAATCAAATTAGTTTTAGTATTATTCTAATAATTCTGTTATAATTATTAGAATAATTCTCAGAATAATTTTTAGAATTATTCTGTTATTTATTAATTGATTAATTGACCGAGTACTTATTTAAACCCTATATATTCTATTGTCTTGAGGACAGATATCAATGAACAATAAGATTAATTATAACTCTCATATTTTTGTCTTCTTTCTATTCTTCTTTTAACTTGGTATCAGAGCCATGATCCTTCATTCCTTCTCTTTCTCTTAATTCTCCCATTACCACCGTGTCTATCTCCTTTCACCCATTATTACGTTTCTATTTCAATTCTTTTATTATTATTATTTTTATTTTAATTAATCTTTTCTTTCCTCACACATCCTCTTCCCTTCCTTTTTTCTGCTGCCACCCAATACAAAAGAGGAGTTTCTGAAATCGCAAAACAAGACGAGAAAAAGGGCTTCTCCTTTTGTGCTACCGCCGCTGTCCACCGAACGTCGCCTAAACCTTGACGTCGACAACAAGTGGTTGCTCCAGCCAAGGCTTCTATTTCCTCCAAGGGGAGTTTCTCCAAGCAAAAGGCCCCCTTTCCGGCGATCCAGTCTCTCTACAAGATAAGTTATTTTATTTTAGATGTCAAATACTCAACACTATCAAGAAAGTCAAAAACAAAATTCAGTCCGATGTCAAATTTGTCGCATCATTGGTCATCCTGGAAATCTATGCCCTAAAAGATTTGATTGCTCTCGGATAAAATGTCAAATTTGTCACATCATTGCCCATCCTGAAAATCTATGCCCTAAAAGATTGGCTCAAATTTTATTGGTGCTTCTATAGTCTCAAGACAACCGTCTATTTCACAAGCATATCCTAAAGCTCTCTCATCTGTGCCTACTTGCGGTAAAACCCCAAAGTTTTCATCTACTGATTGGTATATTGACACTGGAGCAACTCATCATGTCACATCGGATTATAATATCCTTATAGACGTAATGTCATATTATGGCTCAGATACGGTTCAAGTAGGCGACGACTCGGGTTTGCAAATTGCTAATCTTGGAAATACATATATTCATTTATCTAATCAAACTTTTCACATGCACAATGTCTTTCATGTTCCATCTATCACTAAAAATTTACTTTCTACCTGTCAGTTTTGTCTTGATAACAATGTCATTTTTGAGTTTCATCATAATCATTATCTTATAAAAGATAAATGAACAAATGCTATTGTGTTTCATGGGAGAATAAAAAATGGCCTCTACTATCTTCAAGGTTCTTCAATCAAGGCTTTTGTTGGTGAACGCACAAATAAACCAGCTTGGCATGCTCGACTTGGTCATCCGTCTCTTCATATTGTACAGTCAATCATCAATAGGTATGATTTACCTACTTCCATTACCTCCTCTCCATCTCATTCATGTAGGGCCTGCATGGAATCTAAAAGTCATAAGCTACCTTTCTATTCATCCGATTATGTTTCTAATTTCCCACTTGAATTAATTCATTCCAATGTTTGGGGCCCTGCACCTGTTTTATCTAACCAAGGTTTCCAATATTATGTTACCTTTATTGATCATTTTAGTAAATATACTTGGCTTTATCCTATGAAAAGAAAATCTAATTTATTGGATATATTCTGTAAATTTCAAAATCAAGTTGAACGATATTTTAATCGTAAAATACTTTCTTTTCATTCTGATTGGGGAGGTGAATATCAAGCTCTCCATCGTCATCTTGTCTCTTGTGGAATTGTTCATCGAGTCTCTTGTCCTCACACTCCAGAACAAAATGGCTCTGCTAAAAGAAAACATAGACACATAGTCGAAACTGCCTTAGCTCTTCTTCATCATGCATCAGTTCCACGTAAATTTTGGGATGAAGCTGTTACCACTGCTGTATATCTCATAAATCGACTCCCTACTCCATTGCTCAATTATAAATGTCCTTTTGAAACACTTTATAATCAAACTCCTAATTACACTTTCCTTCGAATTTTTGGTTGCGCATGTTATCCATGGTTACGCCCCTACTCTAAACACAAACTTGACTCTCGTTCACTACAATGTGTTTTCCTTGGTTACAGCAATTTGCACAATGGTTATCGTTGCTTACATATACCAACAGGTCGAATTTATATTTCACGACATGTTACTTTTGATGAGACTCTATTCCCTTTTTCAGTATCTTCTTCGACCTCTCCTCCAGATACAGGTGGCACCTTCTTAATACCACCTAATATTGTCAGAAATGATGGCATCCTAGATCCTGCTCCGCTCTCTAATAACACCCCTATACCACCAGAATCACCTTAGGATGCTGCTCCAATCTTGGAAGCCTCGCCGATCGAAGATAATATGCTCTCTAGTTCTGGATCCTCGGATAATGCAAGTCCGTCATCTACATCACCATGTCACCATACTTCCTCATCACCATCAACAAGTGATTCAGATGATAATACTCCTCGTCACATGCTTCCCATTAGTGACATTTATGAACGTTGCCCACCAAATACGACTCGATATCCTCTTCCACGAGCTCTAGTGGTCTCTTCAAAATCTATTGAACCAACTTGTTTTACGCAAGCAAACAAAGATCTAAATTGGCGTAGTGCAATGACTACATAATTTGATGCACTTCTTCGCAATGGAACATGGAGTTTAGTTCCGCGCACTTCCTCGATGAATGTTGTTAGCTCTAAATGGGTATTCCGTCTTAAGTATCGAGCTGATGGTTCTCTTGAACGACACAAAGCTCAACTTGTAGCCAAATGTTTTAATCAGGAACCAGGTATTGACTTCAATGACACTTTTAGTCCAGTCATCAAGATTACATCTGTCAGACTATTATTATCGATAGCTGTTAGTTCCAATTGGCCTGTACGCCAATTGGACATCTCAAATGCATTTCTCCATGGTCATCTTGAGGAAACTGTATTTATGAAGCAACCACCTGGGTTCATTCATCCATAATTTCCATCTCATGTTTATCAACTTAAGAAATCCTTATATGATCTTCGACAAGCTCCTCGTGCATGATTTCATCGACTATCCAATTGGTTACAAGCTCAAGGATTTTCTGGATCAAAGACTGACTCGTCTCTATTTCACAAATATAATGATGGGTCCATGATATTTTTTCTTATTTATGTGGATGACATCCTGATAACTGGTAATGATCACAAGGGCATTATAACTTTACTAAGTCTTCTCAATCAAGAATTTCCTACCCGAGATTTGGGTATTGCTCGTTTTTTTCTTGGTATTGAGCTTATTCCACATGAGGATGACTATCTTCTCTCTCAGAGCAAATACATTACTGGACTTCTTCAAAGAGCCAAAATGGATGGAGCACGTCCGGTCTCTATACCAATTGCTATAAACAACTCTCCATCTTCATCTTCTCCTGCTCTGTCTGATCCACAGATTTATCGAAGTATTGTTGGAGCCTTACAATATGTCACTATCACACGCCCTGATATTACTTTTGCAGTAAATCGTGCTTGTCAATTCATGCATACTCCAACTGAACAAAATTGGGATAATGTAAAAAGAATACTCCACTATCTCAAAGGTACTATTTTATATGTCTTCTTTTATATCGTTAATCGTCTCGAGATTTACATGCCTATAGTGATGCAGATTGGACAAGTTCTCCTGAAGATAGACACTCTACTAGTGGATATGCAATATTTCTTGGACGAAATCTTATCTCACGGAATTCGAAGAAGCAACCTACGGTATCTCGTTCAAGTACTGAGGCATAATATAAAGCTATATCAAATACAATATCTGAAATTATTTGGCTTTAATCACTTCTCTTTGAACTTCATCTTGTATCAAATATTGCACCAAAAATTTGGTGCGACAATATTGGAGCAACATATCTCACAGCAAATCCAATCTTTCATGCTCGTACAAAACATGTGGAGATTGATTTTCATTTTGTTCGTGAATGTGTGGCAACTCAACAATTATCCGTCTCTTATATCTCTGTTGAGGATCAAATTACTGATATCTTTACTAAGCCATTATCCAGACAACGTTTCAATAAGTTAGCAAGCAAACTTAACGTCAAAGATCTCCCGTTAAGTTTGTCAGAGGGTAAAAGAAATAAAAGAGAATTACCAGAATTAACCGGATCAAATCATCAAATCAAATCAAATTAGTTTTAGGATTATTCTAATAATTCTGTTATAATTATTAGAATAATTCTCAAAATAATTTTTAAAATTATTCTGTTATTTATTAATTGATTAATTGACCGAGTACTTGTTTAAACCCATTGTATTGTCTTGAGGGCAGATATCAATGAACAATAAGATTAATTATTACTCTCATATTTTTGTCTTCTTTCTATTTCTAATATTAAAATAATTTAATATTATTTTACGGTTATGTTACAATACTTTATTTAATTTATTTAAGATTTTTTTCATTTAATTTTATATTTATTTTTATAACAAAAATAATGACCAAGCCTTTATCCTACTAAGTGGGATTGGTTATATGTAACCTCGTACGTTATTAGACTCGATCCCCTACTTTATCTTCATTTATATTTAAATAAATATTATCCTATTTTATCATTGTCAATTAAGTCTTTGAACGTCTAAATACTACTTGAGAAATTAGCTTTTGAAAACATCTTCCCAAGGGAATGCAGTGCTTTAAGTATTTTCAACATTCTACAAAAACACCGTCACCATAATCATTTCCATTTGAAGAGTAGCTTTTGTAAGACACATTATAGTGGTCATTAAGCTGGAAAGTGGAAATAATAAATAGATTCCAAGCAAGTGATAACACTGACAATGAGGAGGGAGGAATGCCCTAGAGAGATTCTAGGTCATTCATCTCTTATTTCTTGGACATTCATTCTAACCTTTATAGATGGTAAAATTATTTTAGGTTTATTACAACCCAAGGCAGCACCCTCTGCACATACACATTGCAATACATGAATTGGGTCTTCAACACTATCCCCCAAGCTAGACTCAAGTTAGTTCAAAGATATTATAAAATTCCACCTAACTGCTGATACTTAATACATCTGTTAGTTGATATGATAAATATAAAGATCTCAAGGAGAAAATACATTGATGATCTCAACTTTTAGCTCCTTTTTGAAATAGCAAATGCATACATTGGTCACTCATCCATACACATTTCAACGATGCCAGATACTCAAGACATTTGCGGACTAACACAAAAGATCATTTACAAGTGACTCCTTTCCATGTAAACTGAAGGTTTATGCAAATTTTAATGTCACCTTTGTGATCTTGCTCGCAGAGCCCCAACTATCACCTCATTCCTCCCCCTAGCACCTCAGTGTTATCCTCCTCTCCCTTCTAGGGGATGAGCTTCACCTGCTAGCTAAATAGGACCAAAAGACCCAAGAATAGGAGAGTGATGACTTTCTCATTGGAGATATGAAAATAACACTAGAAGCGAAGGAAAGCATCTTTAAACCATTCTCTTTTTCTTATCATATTGTGGAACTATCCAAAATTACTGAGCTCAAATCGTAGCATATTAATTGGTTATTTTCCCAGAAACCTTTCATCCATCTTCGCATTCTCATATATGCTACACTAACTTTATTTTGAAGACTACATAGCTTACCAAACACTTGTCATTAGGTGAAATGTGACAAACTTAAGCATAGAAACTCCACGATTGATCGATAGAATGGGTAAGCCTTCTCAGGAAGCATAACAACCTTCAAACTTTTCATGATCATCACAGTCCTCTCTTAATTTAGCATTGACGAGTTTTGAATCAATAGCTTTTATGATGAGAATACCTGAACAAATGAATCTGAAGCTTCATTCTGGTTTAGAATTACTCAGCAAATATCATACATTTTGACAAAACAAGGGCAGACTACCCATGATCTAGGAATGACCTATTTTTTGTTTTAACTATCAAATAAACATTCCTGGTGCATCTTACACCATTTATCAATCAATAAAGCTATCCATGTCAACCGCCACAATCATCTTGATGCATCAAGAAAAGCCCCTAGGTCACCATTTCTAGGCCACTACTTTCTCTTATTAGCAAGATCTAATTACAAGCTAGTGGAAGGCCAACCATAACTCATGATATGGTTGAAATTGTAATCTTATGCAATCGCACTAACAGATGCAAGACTAATCACTATACTCCAATTTTTGCAACAACTAATACCAATTGCCAATCCTGCTCTGTAAATGTGTATCTCAATATTTAAAAGCCACTGTAGTCCAATTGAAGGTCGTACCATTTATAATTTGATTAATTTTCACTTGAACCTTAATCATGAATGGGAAGGTTTGGAAATGAACTAACAAATATATTAAAACTAGATTTATTCCATATTTAGGATAGTATTCAAATCCTAAAATGTATAAAATAATAGACAGGTTATACAATAGAATAAATAATATTATCTATAGAACAAGCTGATGGTGACTCACGACAAAAATATATAAGTTCATATTTTACCTTGATGAAAATATACAAATTATATTGATTTCATTTCAGTAAATTAAAAAAAAATCAGGTGGGATGTTAAGTGCTAACCATAGAAAAAAACATGAACAACTCCACCCTCATTGTTGATGCCACATC
Organism: Zingiber officinale; assembly: GCF_018446385.1. Classification (NCBI taxonomy): domain Eukaryota; kingdom Viridiplantae; phylum Streptophyta; class Magnoliopsida; order Zingiberales; family Zingiberaceae; genus Zingiber; species Zingiber officinale. The sequence goes on along the minus strand of NC_055990.1, from coordinate 40,417,205 downwards.
CTCATGGCATCGAAAATACTAAAGATCGAGAAAAAATATTGACCATGTTACCAAAGAGATGCATAAAAAGAGGAACGAAAGGCTACTTTGACATGGTAAAGACTTCTATGTCCCATTGGTTCCACCTTCATTGTCATCTTTATGTTTCAATATGACAAGATTTATCCATCCCGATTGTTGTTGTGTGTTCACTGCACCTTTAGTTGTACTCAACTATGTGTTTTGCTTCTAATATTCATGACCATTTAGGAGCAACCACAAGTAATTAGTCAGATAGAGTGTCAACAATTTTTCCAGTACAAGCACAAAGCACAAAAAATGCAACTTATAAGACAACCTATGCAGGTACTGAAGGTTACCACTTAAAATCTTTGCATGTGCAGTTAAAAATCCTTGTTTAGATCAATTTGACAGTGTTGTCAATTATATTGATAGATATATTCCATGAGTTATGCATCGTATGATTGACATATTTGTCCCATGCGAAAATATAAACTAGAGATATTAAAATATACTTAATTGTCTATATATTAGTCATTTTTATTAGTATAATTTTTAACATTGATCGCATATGCCCCCACATTTCACATATGCACTTGGCCGCATAGTGCATGCATACACCTTTTTAGACCTTATTCAAGATTGAAGGGTTTTGGGATAATTGGATATTGCTTGCATGGACTTTTTGAGACCTTATTCAAGATCAAAGGCTTTCTTCATTAATCCTACATAAAATGATGATAGACCAACTAAATGTGTGACGAACTATGGTACAAAATGGATGATGGACTAGCTACGTACGCTACCTAATTGATGCAGAATCAGACAGTAAGATAAGGGGGAAAAAAAGGCGAACCCTAGACAGAACGATCGAGGGTTTCTCCGCTCTCCACCGCTGCTCCCCTCGTCGCGTCGGCTAATCGAAATGGCGGATTCTTCACGGGGGAAGTATGTTCAGAGCGAGTTCCTTTTTTTCTGTCGGTTCTTTGTTCCTTGTTTCGTTTCTTGCTGTGATCTGTGCCTATCTGTTTTGTGCGCTCAGAATGGTTGTAATGGTTCCTTTCTCGGTGGATCTGGTATTGCTTGTTTAGATCCTCTCCGTAAATTACATGGAAAAAGACCACCTTGGCAAGCATCTACTCTTGCCTGCGAATTGAACTTAGCATATATAAGTCTTATCGCACTTAAGAGGAAGTACATATGGCATCTAGGACTAGGGTTTTGAATTTGTGGTTTGTAGTAGTGTTGGTTCTGCAAAAAGTAAATCTGACTCCAGACTGATGTAGGATGAGAAAGATAGGAAAGGGTGATATTAATTCTCTTAAAGACAATGTTATTATTCATATTCATGGAATGCTAGTATTTGCTCTCCTATCCTTCCTCTGTTCTCTTTCCTTCCTCTAGAATACCGTCTTATTATGGCCAATTATTTTTTTTCCACTTTATCTTACTGTCTGATTCTGCATCAATTAGGTAGCGTACGTAGCTAGTCCATCATCCATTTTGTACCATAGTTCGTCACACATTTAGTTGGTCTATCATCATTTTATGTAGGATTAATGAAGAAAGCCTTTGATCTTGAATAAGGTCTCAAAAAGTCCATGCATCTAAGATCTGATTTCAACACGGAAGAAGTTGTTGGAATTAAGATGGTGAAAGAGTAAACTTTCTCCTCATTTTTAAGCCCTTTCGTCTTTCTCCATTAATAGAGGTCGGAATATTCCTCTTATAAAAGAGGTCCAAGGTAATTGGTGAAAGCAGTGCGATCAAGAGAAGAACATCAAAAGCAAACAGAGGGTTTTAATTTGTTCGTGATCGTTATTCTGACTGACAACGGATTCTTCGTCTCTAAGCACTGTAAATCTTTTCATTTAGTATGAATTTATCTTATTATTAACATAGTTGCGTACAGTGTTGTGTACTTTCTCCATCGCCAGGATTGACGTGGGCACCAATGACCACGTTAGATGGTTAGAGATCGACGTCCTTAGCTAGCGAGCGTCAGGGATCGCAATGGAAGGCCGTTGATCGGCCGACCATTGTATTCATCATGACGGATAAAGCATGTCGTAATTAGAAAAATAATGAAGCACAGTAATTAAGAAAAAAATTTGATTTGATTAAATAAAAAACTGTACATGAAATTTAATCGATTAAACTTAAAAATTTAATCGATTACACAGAGGGTTTGATTTAAAAATAAAAACATATAGGTTTTTGTAATGAATCGATCTGGTTCATTTGGTTTGAATCGGTCTAATTCAATCAACCCTAAGTTTGGTTAAACTCTTGATTAATTTAATCAGATCAATTTAATTCAATTAAACTCATAATTCGATTCAAACTATTAATTGATTTAATCAGACCGATTGATTCTTTTAAACATCTATTTGGTTTAAATCATTGATTTAATCAGATCATGTGTTGTTGATTATAGAAGGAAACTGTGTCCTAATAATCTAGGTTGAGAATGACCCCAAGAGAAGCTCATAAAAATTGTCATGTTAAACTCTGCAGGTGGACTTAGTCCGACATGACGATAAGGTTGAGTGGTACTACTCTTAGATTAAGATATTAATTAAGTGAGTTGTTAGTAACTCATTTAATTAGTGGGCATTCGACATCTTGAACACAGGGAGACTAACACACTCATAATAAGAAGGAGCCCAAAATGTAATTTGGGATTGGTGCGGTAGTTCAATAATAATTTTTTAGTGGTATGAATTATTATTGATAAAATTAAGTTGTGTGTTCAGGGCGAACATGGGAAGCTTAATTTCATCGGGAGACCAAAACCAATTCCTCCTCTCGGTCCCTATTGTAGCCTCTTGTATATAGAGATTTATACTCACCACATACCTACTTTTTACCCAACCCAAGGGGGCCAGCCAAGCTAGCTTGGAACCCAAGCTAGGGCTGGCCATGACCCAAGGATAGAGTCAAGATTAGTGGTCGGCCCTAGCTTGGAGTCCAAGCTAGGTGTGGCCGGCCACATAGAAAATAAAAAGAGATTTTTATTAAAATTATTTCTTATGTGGATATCATGGTTTTAAAAGAGAGTTTAAAATTTAAATATTTTCTTTTATAACTTTCTACAAAAGATTAAGAAAAGATTTGAAATCTTTCCTTATTTGTAGATTGAAAGGTGGATTTTAATTTTAAGAAAATTTTCCTTTTTTAACCATGTTCATGATTTAAAAGAGAGTTTAAAAAAATTAAATATTCCCTTTTATAAATTTCTACAAAAGATTAAGAAAAGATTTGATATCTTTCCTTATTTGTAGATTGAAAGGAAATTTTAAATTTTAGAGATAACTTTTATTTTTGGAAATCATCCGCATGTTTAAAAGAAATATTTTAATTTATAAAATTTCTCTTTTACAAACCACTATAAAGGGAAAAATTATTGGAGAAATTTTTTATAAATTTCCGGAAACAAATTAGGAAGTTTTAATTCTTGTGTTAATTAAAACTCTCCTTGTTTTGGAGTTTATAGTAGCCGGCCATGATATGTGAGAAAAGGAATTTAATTTTAATTAATTAAATTTTCTTTTTCATGGCAAAAGAATTAAGGAAGTGTTTATTTAAATTTCCTTATTTGCCAAGACCAAGGATTATAAAAGAGGGGGTAGAGGTGCCTTCATGGCTAACGACTCTATTTTATTTTCCTCCTTGGTGTGGCCGGCCCTAGGGTCTCTTCTCCTTCTCTTATCTTCCTCCTTTGTGGCTGGTGGCATCAACACAAGAGAAGTCCATGGTGGCCGGTTCTAGCTAGGAGAAGAAGGAGAGAAATGAGACTTTGTTTCTAGCATCCCTTGGAGCTTGGTGGTGGTCGGACCTCTACTTCTCTTGGAGAATTGTGGTGGCCGAATCTTGCTTGGAGAAGAAGGTGGCTTAGGTGGATTCTCATCTCGGTAGATCGTTGCCCACACAACGTCCGGGATAAGAAGAGGAATACGGTAGAAGATCAAGAGATTATTTTGCTTACAAAGAAAGGTATAACTAGTAATTGTTTTCTGCATCATACTAGTTTTCTTTGTATAGTTATTTTTGAAAATACCAAACACAAGAGGCATATGATTCTAGAATTTTTCAGATTTGTTTCGAATTTGTGTTTCTTTTGTTTTATTTTTTGAATTTATGATTCGATTGTTCTTTTTGGTTAAACCTAGAGTTATATAAGGAAATTAAATATTAGTTTTCCTTAAAAGGCTTTGTCTAGGAAGTGGTGGTTGTTCCCATATCCAAGAAGGTCTTGTGCCTCGCCATGTTTAATCTGGAAGTCAATTTTAGAAATTAATATTTAATTGAATTTATAATGTAGGTGGATTTGGATCAATAGTATTAAGTTCCGCTTGCGATCTAAGTCTAAACCATTAAGAACAGATAAGTTAAATTTGGAATCAATAATGTTAATTTCCATTTGCGATTCCTAATTTAACTTCTAAAGAACACAATAGGTTATTTAAGGAAAGGTTCGACACTTGTACAAAATTTTTGTACAGTGCAACCGGTACGATTTTCCTAGGACTAACCAACAATTGGTATCAGAGCTAGGGTTTGCGTCTGTGTGTTTGGTTTTCAAATAGATTATGCACATGACATACATAATTTAGGCAGGATAATAGTAGGATGTGCTAACTTTGTGGTTACAGGCTCCAACTATTATGACATATAGATATTGTGTGTGATTGAGCCCTTGGACATGTCAAGGGCATTTTATTGTGTGTACATGATTGTATATATCAAATACAGCAGGAGCTGTATTAGTTTTAGAATTTTATTTTTTTGTTCGATCTAGAATACATGTACATTCCTTTATGGAATATAGGATCGATATATGTAAAATTCTATTTTTGTTACGGATCGTATCCTTACAAGGCGTGGTGCTTTTGGAGGACCAGAGGCGCAGCAGAAAAGGAAGCTCGATGGACCCGATGACATGGACCCGGTGGCGGTGGCTAAAGATGGCAGCAGCTAGGATTGGAGCACACGGAGGACAGTGATGGAAGAAGCCATAATAGTTAGAAAATTAATTTTCATATTTATTGCTTATATTTACTGTAATGTGTGTGCATGTGATGTATGCTTGCATAGTTAAAATTCCTCACCTTAAATAACTAAGTGAGAGAGGGATTAATATATAAATCCCACGGTCTCCATTACTGGTTTGTAAGTGATGCAACAAGCTTGCGTGTTGGCTCTGAGTGCCTCCCTCCACAACGGATGAGTTTGTTTGCGGATCACTAGATCAAACTTCCTTAATGGATAGTTATAGGAAATTATTTAGGATGTGTGTGATATTCTCCAACTAAAGGGGCACAATTCTATTTAATGGACTTATTATCAAAGTAATGGTATACACTTAGATGCATCTAATAGTATCCTCCCCAACGGAGTCACTGCTGTTACTTGTGTGATCAAAAGGAAACCAACTATTAATTTGTTATAAAACTAGGTTGATAAGATAATAAAATTAATGGGTTAAAACCCCTCTTACAAATGATTGATTTTGTATACGTCCATACTAACGTGGGATATAAAATTAACGGTGTTTGAGATAATTTTATTTGTCATAAAGTTATGTTGACAAGATAGTTAATGGGTAAAACCCTCCTCTTACAAATGTTGATTTTGTATACGTCCACACTAACGTGGCATGCAAAATTCACGGTGTTTTGAGGTGTTGGTAAATTTAAATAGTCTTGTTAGAGGAATCAATATTATTTTAAATTTAGAGTCTTGACCAAATATTTGATTAAAGACAGACCAACTATTAATTTTATTTGTCATAAGTTGACAAGATAATAAAATAGATAAAATCTCATTTTAGAATTTGTATACGTCCACACTATCGTGGCATACAAAATTCACGGGGATTTTGATATGTTGATCTTGACCAAATATTTTTGTGATTCTTAGAATTTCAAATGTTAACCAATTCCCTAGTTGTTATACTATAGAATAGACTTAGTAGTCTCAATTGTAATGATTGGAAAACTTGGACATTAAGGTAGACTGTCCTCTCAAAACTGAGAACAATAATGGTGTATTTTATTAGTTGTTGAAATATATTTAGTGGTGTTATCTATCGGTATCTGGTGTGTAGATACATGAACCACTGATCATGTCTGCAATTCATTGCAGGGGTTCCAGGAAACACGACAACTATATAAATCACCGTCCACATGTGCACTGCTATAAAAGTAACAGCTGTTACAGTGGGAGATATTTATCCTATAATAGGAATAAAATATGGAAATTGTCTTTACGTACTAAGTTTAGAAAGAACCTGTTTTTAGTTTCTAAACTATTAAAGAATAGATATTGTGTCTATTTTGATAACAAAGTTGTTATCGAGAAAATAGGAAAGATATCTGTTCTGGTACGTTGGTTGGTAATTTATAAATCCAATAACTCCCACGATGCAATAAATGGAAATTAATAACATATCTTCTAACTTTAATAAGAAAAAGCAACCTTCGAAAATGAACCAATCACATCTTTGGCAATCTAAGGCTAGGTTATATTAACTTGAGTAGGATTCAAAGGATAATAGCCGATGAACTTTTGGGTTCATTGGTAGTGAAAATCTTTCCAACCTGTGAATCTTACTTGGAAGGAAGAATAACTAAGAAGCTTTTAAGTCTAAGGGGTATAGAGCTAAAGATGTGTTGAAATTGGTTCGTTTTGATTTGTGTGGATCTATGACTATTCAGGAAAGAGGTAGTTTTGAATATTTCATCAATTTTATAGATAACTATTCAAAATATGTGTACATTTACTTGATGTCCTGCAAGTCTAAGTGCTTTGATAAGTTCAAAGAGTATTAGGCTGATGTGGAGTAACGTCAAGGTAAAAGTATCAAAACACTACGCTGAGATCGTAGTGGCAAGAACCTCTTGGGAGAGTTTAGAAGTCACTTATCAGAAGACGGGATTCAATCCTAACTAACTGCATCTGGTACACCCCAACAGAATGGTGTAGTAAGAAGGTATAGGACTCTTATGGAAATAGTTAGATCAATGATGAATTATTCAGAATTACCAAAATTCGTTTTGAGGATATACACTAGAAACGGAAGTGAACATAATACCTTGTAAGTCATAACTCTCTACTCCCATAGAATTGCAGAATAGGCGTAAGCCTAGTCTGAAGCATATTCGGATTTGGGTGGTCTAGCACATGAGATACATTGATAAGTTGGATAGGAGTTCATTTGTTTGTAGGTTATCCTCGAGAAATGAAAGGAGATTTATAGTCCTAAAAATCAGAAGATCATTGTTAGCACCAATGCACGATTTTTAGAAGAGGACTATGTAATAAACCATAAGCCCATAAGTAAATTTGTTCTTAAGAAAATAATAAAGGACACGTCTAATCTAGTACCAACTGTACAAGATGAAATATCACAAGAAACTACAACACGTATCACAAATGATACACAATTGCAGAAAGTACCTCGTCATAGTGGGAGGGTTGTTAGGCAACCTAAAATATTCATGTTTTGGGAGAGTCTTTGGACTTGATCCCTGCTGAATATGAACCTAATTCCCGAACCTATGACAAAGTACTCCAAGATAAAAATGCAACATCTTTGTAAAGAGCAATGAATACAGAATTAGAATAAAGTCTGAGAACTTGTAGAACCACCAAATGGTGTAAAAGTCATTGGGTGTAAATATGTCTACAATAGGAAAAGATGGATAGACAGGAATATGAAAACTTTCAAAGCAAGGTTTGTTGAAAAAGGAAACTTTTTTGCTGATAGTCATGCTTAAGTCTATCTTAATTCTTTTATCTATAAGGACTATGAGATTTAGCAAGCGAATGTCAAGACAACTTTCCTTAATGGAAGTCTTGAAGAAAACATTCATATAAAGCAACCAGAGAAGTTCATTGCAAAGGTCAAAGAGCATCTAGTATGTAAGTTCAATCGGTTTATGGAATGAAGAAAAGCTTCAAGGTCTTGGTTCATCTGGTTTAATGAAGTAATCCAGACCTGTGGATTTATTCAGTGTTCAGATGAGTCTTGTGTATACAAGTAGTGTGATGGAAGCGTGGTGGTATTTCTTGTACTATACGTAGATGACATTTTTGGTAGTTGGAAACAATATCAAAGTGTTGTCGGAAGTGAGGGTATGGTTGCCCAAACAATTCAATATGAACAACTTGGGAGAGTGCGCACATATTCTCGGGATCACAAGAAAAAGAATGTTGTGCTTATTCCAAGCTTCATATATCGAAACAATCCTTGTCATTTTAGTATGCAAGACTCCAAGAAAGGTTTTCTATCTTTTAGGCATGGAGTAGCTTTATCTAAAGAAATGTCTCCGAAGACATCAAAGGAGATAAAGGACATGAAGGCAGTTCCTTATGCTTCGGCTATCGGAAGCCTAATGTATGTAATACTATGAATGAGACTGGATATCTATTTTGCCCAGGGCATAGTTAGTAGATATCGAAGTAACCCAGGACTAAGACACTAGACTGCTGTAAAGCATATACTAGAGAATATATGCTAAGCAGATAATTTGATCCCTGTGGGTTACACGGATTTTGACTTCCAATTAGATAAGAACAATAGTAAGTCGACTTCGGGGTTTTGTGTTTACTTTAGGAGGTAAAGCCATAACAATGGAGGAGTGTTAAGCATAGATGTTTTCACCATAGAAGCTGAGTATGTGGCAGCCTCTAAGGCAACCATAGAAGCTGAGTATGTGGCAGCCTCTAAGGCAACCATAGAAGCTGTATGGCTCAGAAACTTCATGATGGACTTAGATATGATTTCTGGTTTGTCCAAGAATTATTACAATTTATTATAATAATAGTGGTACAGTAGCAATCTCGAAGAAAACATAAGTCCATAAGACAAGTAAACACAATGGAGCGCAAGTACTACCCAATACGAGACATCGTATAATGAGGAGAAGTTATTGTCGCATAGATTGCATCAGGTGATGACCTGTAGATCCTTTTACTAAGGTCCTTAAGGCAAGAGTTTTTTATGGGTATGTTGAAGGGTTGGGGATCAGATATATGGCAGTATTTATGGCAGCATAGTCTTTTAGTATAAGTGGGAGATTGTTGGAATGTATACTAAAAGCCTAGCTTTTATAAACATTTATTTAGAAATAAAGAATCACAATGGTCAAATACTTACATTTATTTGTTAAGTGTAGTTATTCAATTAATTTATATTGTAGATAACATGGTGTGTGGTGTCACACATATAAGATCATGTTATTAGTTCTTTATAAATTATAAACAGTTGATCACGACTAAGATGGAAAGGAACAAACCATTGGAATAGTTGTAGTGTAATTAGGTATTAGTTTATCTCGACTAATAAATTACACTAGTACACTTTATGTGTATTGAGTAGGATCATTTTAGTTAAGTTCTTTTTATACTGACTTGATAAAAGAACTAGACCTTAGTTATTATGAAAGTGTGTGCTCTTAATCCTAATATAATAACAAACACATATATTTAATATTTATTTCTTTGACTTATCAATGGGTGAGATTTAGCTCGATAAATCAATAAGCTCGATAAGTTGGGAAATGATATTACTTATAGTTTGTGTTGTTGATTATAGAAGGAAACTGTGTCCTAATAATCTAGGTTAAGAATGGCCCCAAGAGGAGCTTATAAGGATTATCATGTTAAACCCTGCAAGTGGACTTAGTCCGACATGACGATAAGGTTGAGTGGTACTACTCTTAGATTAAGATATTAATTAAGTGAGTTGTCAGTAACTCATTTAATTAGTGGACATTCGACATCTTAAACACAGGGAGACTAACACACTCATAATAAGAAGAAGCCCAAAATGTAATTTGGGATTGGTGTGGTAGTTCAATAATAATTTTTTAGTGGTATGAATTATTATTGATGAAATTAAGTTATGTGTTTGGGGCGAACACGGGAAGCTTAATTTCATCGGGAGACCAAAACCAATTCCTCCTCTCGGTCTCTATCATAGCCTCTTGTATATAGAGATTTATACCCACCACATACCCACTTTTTACCCAACCCAAGGGGGCCGGCCAAGCTAGCTTGGAACCCAAGCTAGGGCCGGCCATGACCCAAGGATAGAGTCAAGATTAGTGGCCGGCCCTAGCTTGGAGTCCAAGCTAGGTGTCGCCGGCCACATAGAAAATAAAAAAGGATTTTTATTAAAATTATTTCTTATGTGGATATCATGGTTTTAAAAGAGAGTTTAAAATTTAAATATTTTCTTTTATAGCTTTCTACAAAAGATTAAGAAAAAATTTGAAATCTTTCCTTATTTGTAGATTGAAAGGTGGATTTTAATTTTAAGAAAACTTTCCTTTTTTAACCATGTTCATGATTTAAAAGAGAATTTAAAAAAATTAAATATTCCCTTTTATAAGTTTCTACAAAATATTAAGAAAAGATTTGATATCTTTCCATATTTGTAGATTGAAAGGAGATTTTAATTTTTAGAGATAATTTTCCTTTTTGGAAATCATCCACATATTTAAAAGAAATATTTTAATTTATAAAATTTCCTTTTTACAAACCACCATGAAGGGAAAATTATTGGAGAAATTTTTTATAAATTTCCGAAAACAAATTAGGAAGTTTTAATTCTTGTGTTAATTAAAACTCTCTTTGTTTTGGAGTTTATAGTGGCCGGCCATGATATGTGAGAAAAGGAATTTAATTTTAATTAATTAAATTTTCTTTTTCATGACCAAAGAATTAAGGAAGTGTTTATTTAAATTTCCTTATTTGCCAAGACCAAGGATTATAAAAGAGAGGGTAGAGGTGCCTTCATGGTTAACGACTCTATTCTATTTTCCTCCTCTCTTTTCCTCCTTGGTGTGGTCGGCCCTAGGGTCTCTTCTCCTTCTCTTCTCTTCCTCCTTTGTGGTTGGCGGCATCAACACAAGAGAAGTCCATGGTGGCCGGTTCTAGCTAGGAGAAGAAGGAGAGAAAGGATGCTTTGTTTCTAGCATCCCTTGGATCTTGGTGGTGGTGGCCGGACCTCTACTTCTCTTGGAGAATTGTGGTGGCCGAATCTTGCTTAGAGAAGAAGGTGGCTTAGGTGGATTCTCATCTCGGTAGATCGTTGCTCACACAACGCCCGAGATAAGAAGAGGAATACGGTAGAAGATCAAGAGGTTATTTGCTTACAAAGAAAGGTATAACTAGTAATTGTTTTCCGCATCATACTAGTTTTCTTTATATTGTTATTTTTGAAAATACCAAACACAAGAGGCATATGATTCTAGAGTTTTTTGGGTTTGTTTCGAATTTGTGTTTCTTTTGTTTTATTTTTCGAATTTGTTATTCGATTGTTCTTTTTGGTTAAACCTAAAGTTATATAAGGAAATTAAATATTAGCTTTCCTTAAAAGGCTTTGTCTAGGAAGTGGTGGTTACTCCCATATCCAAGAAGGCCTTGTGCCTCGCCATGTTTAACCTGGAAGCCAATTTTGGAAATTAATATTTAATTAAATTTATAACGTAGGTGGATTTGGATCAATAGTGTTAAGTTCCATTTGCGATCCAAGTCTAAACCATTAAGAACAAATAAGTTAAATTTGGAATCAATAATATTAAGTTCCATTTGCGATTCCTAATTTAACTTTTAAAGAACACAATAGGTTATTTAAGGAAAAGTTTGACACTTGTACAAAATTTGTGTACAATGGAACCGGTACGATTTTCCTAGGACTAACCAACACCTCTTATACTCGTTGATAGCTCAGAAATATGTTAGGAAATAAATATAGGAGTTTTTGTTAATTTCCTAGCTTCGGGGTCTTTTTATAGCCCCTGGAAAACTCTATCCGTAGTTTGAAGGCGCCTTCAATAGGCTAAAGTTTATCCGTTGAAGATAAAGTTTTATCTTCAGCTAACGGCTTGTGAATGTGCGTTCCATATGCTTGAAGGCGCCTTTTATGAAGCATTGAAGGCTTCTTCCATAGGCCATGAAAGGTGCCTTCCACAAGGCAGATCAGCCTCCAGCTGGTCTTCTTTGCATGGGTGATGCTCCGGTCAATTGGATTTGAGCTCACCCAAACCCAACTCTGACCTTATCCTCGAGCAAGCTTCCTCCCCGACTTCTTATCCCTTGAACGTCATGCGCATTCTTCTCGTCCACTAAGTGTACTCTTTCGCAGTATCTCGTCTATCGGATGCCCTGAGCCCGTCAGCTCCCTTCCCGTGCCACCCTTCTTGCTAGTTGCATCTTCCACTTGGCTTCTTGTGCTCCTAAGCTCTTACACACTTAGACACAAGGCTCAAACACAACAGAACCTAAATTGACTTGGTTGATCACCCCAAAATTATTATGGTATTTTTACAATCTCTCCTTTTTCGATGTAAGCAACCCAAATTTAGTTAGGGATAAACCAAAATGTAATAACATGATTATGTAAAGTAAATTTCAATTATAAAAAAAATTTGCAATACAATGAATGAATTTACCAAGTTAAGTACAAGGATAAAAATTATAAATTTTAAAAATATTATCCTAACTCCCCTCTAACTTATACCTATTTCTCCCCTTTTGATCACATCAAAAAAATTAGGAAAAATAAAATAAATAGTAAGAAAATTTTGAAATATTTTTCAAGTAGTACATGACAAGAAATACCTGTAGGCTAAAATTTTTCAGAAATAATTTTTAAAATACTATATTTTTATTAATTAATCTTCTATTTTGACAAAAAATAATTAAAAAAATACTTTTCGGTTATGAAAAACCCTAAAATTTTTTGTCAAACATAAAAAAAATAATCTATATCAGTAGAAAAATTTTTACAGTAAAATGTTTTTTTAATCGAACAGAATTAATTTATTTCATCAGAATAACCTACTTTTTGAAAATAAATCTTAAAAATATATATTTTCAATTTTGAAAATTCTGATAATTTTTTTAGATATGGAAAAAAGACTATTTAATAAAAAAAATTAAAGTTTCTGAATTTCTATATTCCTAAATTTTTAATATTAAAAATTAACTTATTGAAAAATAATTCATAATAATTCAAATAATATTCTAAAAATGTCAAAATATTTTATTAAGATAGAGAACATCTTTTTTATGAAAAATAAAAGTTTTTAAAAATAAGTCTGAAAATAATTTTAATTTTTAAAATATCATTTTTGTTAATAAATTCATAGAAAATAACTTAATGATAAATTTTTTTAAAAAATATTTCTTTTGAGAGAGAATATTATATTTTATCAAAGAAAAATAAAATTTTCACAAAAAACTCTACAAAATAATTTTATTTTAAAGATATAATTTTTTTAAAAAATTCATAAGAAAATGATATAGCAAAATTTTTTTAAAATTTTTCCTACAGATAAGTAATAAAATTCTTTTTCACAGAAAAATTACAATCTAATTAATTTTGAATAGAAAGGGTTCAGAAAAAAATTATTTATAATAGTTACACAATTTTAAGCATGAAACTAAAATATTAAAATAAATAAAAATTAGAACAGGCATAAAAATTTTAACCTAAGCATGATTTTGGAAACCAATATAGGTTCATATCTACTGAATTAATAAAAAAAAATTTGTAGTATTATGATTTCTAAGGATTTTTCTAATTTAACCCTTGTGAAATAGTAAATACTAGTTTAGTCCTTTAAATTTTGAATTTTGAGGAATATTTGAACATGCATAATCATTTTTCAATTTGTTTATTTGAGCTTTCAAATTTTCATTTTCAACTTTTAAGCTATCATACATATCTAAGGGGCATGAATTTGCTAAGTTTAATTTTAACTTAGCATTTATCTTTTTCTAATTTTAATATATTCTTAGATAGCATCTTAATGAATTGAAACGATTGTTCATGAGGTAAAGGGCGTACCTCACTTACCTCGTGGCTTGATCCTCCCCCTTCATCGCTACTTTCTTTTGGAGATTCTCTCCCTTCGTTGATATTTATTTTGGACGAGCTTTCTTCATTGTCTTTAGGTAGATATTCAGCTATTAGTGCTGCTTCAGCAATCTCTTCGGTCTCGGAGTCTTCTGAAGACAAGTCAGTATCCATAGAAGAGTTGAATTCAGCTTCTTTTGGTTCTTCGTGGTGTTCTAGAAGCTTATCCCAGAGAGCTTTGGCAGATGTGTACGTGCCAATTCTGTCGAGTTCTTCAACCAGTAGTACGCTTATAAGGTAAATTCAACCTTACCATTTGTCATAAATTCATAGTGCTGCTTTTTTGTTCAGAAGTGTTCTTTGAGTTTTTCTCTGTTCTTGTTCTTTGGTGCTTCAAAATTATATTTCATTATTAATACAATATTAAAATCTATTTTAAAGAATACCTCCATTTGTCACTTCTAAAATGAGAACTCCCCCTCAAATATTGGTGGGTAAATGCTAGCTCTGACCATCTCTTATGTGCTTTGATCGGCGGTTAGTCCTTCTAAAGTGGTTGGGCTCTGATACCACTTATTGGTCTTGGTGTGACTGACAAAAGAGGGTAAATTACCTGCAAAACAAAATTAACCCCATTCTCAATCTTTCAACTTAGTTAGATAGCACAATTATACTAAATTAATTGAACAACTAATAAAATAAAAGAGACGGAAGAATTACTTGGTTACAACATATATGGTTATTAATCCAAGGCAGATGAAAGCACTAGAAAATCTCTTTCCTTGAAAGCAGAGAAGCCTCTTATACTCGTTGATAGCTCAGAAATATGTTAGAAAATGAATATAGAAGTTGTTGTTAATTTCCTAGCTTCAGGGGTCTTTTTATAACCCTTGGAAAACTCTATCCGTAGCTTGAAGGCACCTTCAAGAGAGTCTAAGGTATCTTCAATAGGCTAAAGTTTATTTGATGAAGATAACGTTTTATGTTTAGCTAATGGCTAGTGAAGGTGCCTTCTATGAAGCATTGAAGATGTCTTCCATAGGCCGTGGAAGGCGCCTTCCACAAGGCAGATCTGTTGGTGCTAGGAGCACCAGACGATCGAACATGTGTTTTGATAATGGCGGAAGGTTCAAAGCTAAGGTTACTTGTTGTCTAACAAGTGTGAATGAGCTTGCAGAAGAGTCCTAAGTGTTCTTAGGCAAAAGTCCTAGTGGATTCTAGGTAGGTGGAAAACCCTAGGGGGAGGTAACCCTAGGTCCTAGGGGGTGGTAACCCTAGATGATGGAAAGTCCTAGCTGTGGTTAGGCAACGAAGTCTTGGTTCGAGGGCTGGGCGAAGTCTTGACGGGTCGAGCACTTCGGGTGAAATCCTAGAGTCAGGGACTCTATGTGAAAATTCTAGTGGTCACGAACCAGGTGGAAGTCTAGACGGGTCGTGGAGCGGACGGTCAGCATGAAGACCTAAAGTCTTGGACGCTGAGCAAAAGTGTAGGTGGTCTGGAGGACCGGTCTAGCAAAAAGTAAACTCTCTTGAGAGGAGTAAATGAGGACGGGTTCCTCGAAGAGGGAACAGTAGACGTCGGTTCTGTTATGGTGTATACTAAAAATCTAGCTTTTTATAAACATTTATTTTGAAATAAAGAATCATATTGGTCAAATGTCTACATTTATATGCTAAGTGTAGTTGTTCAATTAATTTATATTGTAGATAATATGGTGTGTGGTGTCACACACAGAAGATCATGTTATCAATTCCTTATAAATTATAAATAGTAGCTCACGACTAAGATGGATAGGAACAAACCATTGGAATAATCGTAGTGTAATTTGGTATTAGTTTATCTTGACTATAAAATTACACTAGTACACTTTGAGTGTATTAAGCTGGACCATTTAAGGTAAGTTCTTTTTATACTGACTACATAAAAGAACAAAACCTTTGTTTTTATGGAAGTGTGTGCTCTTAATCCTGATATAATAACAAGCACATATATTTAGTATTTAGTTCTTTAATTTATCAAAGGGTGTGATTTAGTTTGATAAATCAATAGGCCCGATAAGTTGGAAAATAATATTATTTATAGTGTGTGTTGTTGATTATAGAAGGAAACTGTGTCCTAGAAATCTAGGTTGATGATGTCCCCTTGAGGAGCTCATAAGGATTGTCATGTAAACCCTGCAGGTGAACTTAATCCGACATGACAATAAGGTTGAGTGGTACTACTCTTGGAGCTAGATATTAATTAAGTGAGTTGTCAGTAACTCATTTAATTAGTGGACATTCAATATCTTAAACATAGGGAGATCAACACACTCATAATAAGAAGGAGCCCATATAGTAATATGAGATTTGTGCGGTAGTTCAATAATAACTCTTTAGTGGTATGAGTTATTATTGATGAACTTGAGTTAGGTGTTCGGGGCGAACACGGGAAGCTCAAGTTCATCGGGAGACCAAAATCAATTCCTCCTCTCGATCCCTGTCGTAGTCTCTTAATTATAAAGTGTTATACCCACCCATACCCACCTTCTTACCCACCTTAAGGTGGCCAACCAAGCTTAGCTTGGAGCCCAAGCTAGGGCCTGCCAAACCAAGGTTAGATGGGTCAAGTAAGTGGTCGGCCCTAGCTTGAACCCAAGCTTAGGTAGCCGACCACAATTAAATTAAAAGGGATTTTAATTTTTAAAATCTTTCCTTATGTGGAAGCCATGATTTAAAAGAGAGTTTAAAATTTAAATATTTCCTTTTATAGCTTTCTACAAAAGATTAAGAGAAAGGTTTGATATCTTTCCTTATTTATAGTTAAAAGGAAGATTTAAATTTTTGATAAAACTTTTTTTTTAACCATCCTCATGGTTTTAAAAGAGAGTTTTAAAATTTAAATCTTTCCTTTTATAGTTTCTATAAAAGATTAAGAGAAAAGATTTGATATCTTTCCTTATTTGTAGATTGAAAGGAAGATTTTAATTTTGGAGAAAACTTTCCTTGTTATAATCATCCACATGTTTTAATAGAGAGATTTTAATTTATAAATGTTTCCTTTTATAACTAACTATGAAGGGAATTTTTAAAGAGAAATTTTTATTTTAAAATTTCCAGAAACAAATAAGGAAGTTTTAATTTTATGTTTAAAACTTTCCTTGCATGGAGAATTTGAAGTGGCCGACCACATTAATAAGAGAAAAGGAATTTTTTTTCAATGGCAAGGAAAATAAGGAAGTCTTTATTAAAACTTTCTTTATTTGCCAAGACCAAGGAATATAAAAGAGAGGGTAGAGGTGCCTCACCTTACAACAACAAGATATTCTCTAGTATTCCTCTCTTCCTTGGTGGTGGCCGACCCTCTCTTCTTCCTCTTCCCTTTTTCTTCTTCTTTGGCCGGCGACATAAATTCTCTAGGAGACTCTTGGTGGCCAAATTTTGCTTGGAGAAGAAGTAGAGAAAGGAGGATTTGTTTCTTAGCATCCCTTGAAGCTTGGTTGGTGGTTAAAGTTCTTCATCTCAAGGAGTTTGTTGATTGGCCGAAATTTGCTTGAAGAAGGAAGCTTGGGTGGATTCTCGTCTCGGTAGATCGTCGCCCACACGATGTCCGAGATAAGAAGAGGAATACGATAGAAGATCGTGAGGTCTATAAGCTATAAAAGGTATAACTAGTTATTAGTTTCCGCATTATAACTAGTTCATCCTTTTATTTATATCTTGAAATACCAAACACAAGAGGCTAATGAATCTAGGTAATCGAATTTATGTTTTCGATTTTGTGTTTCTTTTGTTTTTCGAACTTGTGATTCAATTGTTCTTTTTGGTTAAACCTAGGGTTACTATAAGGAAATTAAATATTAAATTTCGTTGAAAGGCTTTGTCTAGGAAGTGGTGGATGCTCCCATACCCAAGAAGGTCTAGTGCCTCGCCATGTTTAACCTGGAAGTCGACCTCTGAAATTAATATTTAATTGAATTTGTAACATGGGTAGATTTAGATCAATAATGTTAAGCATCGTTTGCAATCCAAGACTAAACCACTAAGAATAGATAAATTGAATTTGGAATCAATAATATTAAGTTCTGTTTGCGATTCCAAATTTAATTTTTAAAGAACACAATAGGTTGTTAGGAAAGGTTCAGGACTTGTATAAAATTTTTGCACAAGGGAACCGATACAATATTCCGAGTAGCAACCAATAGGTTCAACCTAGAGTTTTAATGAAACTCAAAATCAAAATCGGACAGTCGGAGACTATCAAATTCATATTATATATATTGTTTATTATCTAGACTAACTTTATTTTGTAGAGAATAAGGTGGCTGGAGAAAGTTGGTCTAGGCGCCCGGAGCTGGTCCAGGCACCTGGGACACCTTACCGGGAAGTTTTCGCCTATGCAAGGTGCCTGGGCAAGTGCCTACACGGTCCGAGTGCTTGGAATGCCAAAATTCCTCTCTTCGCCATGCTGGAGTACGCTGATTGGATGGCTCTACGTCATGGTCCAAGCGCCCAGAAGGGATCTAGGCTCCCGGAACAGCCTATAAAAGCAGCATTCGACCAACACCTAAAATACAACATTCCAAATAACTTCTGCTCTTGCACGTTGTTCCGATAAAGCCTCTACTACGTCTAAAAGCTCCTATAACGACTCTACTGAAGATTTCATCTTACAAAGTTGTCGATATTCTTTACTTTTCTAATTACTTGTAATCGTTTCAAATTGTACTTGTTCTCTTTACGATTGATTAGTGATTGTCCATCGAAAGCGCTCTCACGTGTGAGCCTTGGAGTAGGAGTCGCCACAGGCTTCGAACCAAGTAAATCTTGGTGTGTTAGCATTTCTCTTTCTTTCTGTCTTTGTTCTACTGCTTTCTCTTGATTGTTTTTAAACGAACGTGAAAGCCACAAGTGCTATTCACCCTCTCTAGCGCAACGATCCTACAAGATCAACCTCTAGCTAGTTTTCTTCATGTAGGTGATGCTCCGGTCAAACAGAGTTGAGCTCACCTGAACCCAACTCTGACTTTCTCCTCGAGCATGCTTCCTCTCTATTTTCTCATCCCTCGAATGTCGCACACGTCCTTCTCGTCCACCAGGTATACTCTTTCACAACACCTCATCCCTTGGATGCACCAAGCCCGTCGGCTCCCTTCCCATGCCACCCTTCTCACTAGCTGCATCTTCTGCTCGACTTCTTGTATTTCTAAGCTTCTGCACACCTAGACACAAGGCTCAAACATAACAAGACCTGATTTGACTTAGTTGATTACACCAAAACTACTACGAGATACTTATATAAGTAGTTATCAACAAATCAGGTATCACGAGAGATGCCTAAATCTAGTCAACATAGTTGGAGTGATTTATCAATGAATGAGTCAGTTTCTCAATAGTCTAACATACAAAGAAGTATTCATCAAATTATTCATGGATAAGGTATAACATTGAGAATGAGATATTAATGATTCTTCCAGTTGACGATTAGGAACCTTAAACGATTTAGGAAACATTGAGACGCTTAGTAAAAAAAATAAAAAATTACAATGGATAAAGAAATGGAGTCTATGAGAAATAATCGAGTTTGAGATATAATCAATCTTCCTCTAGGCCAAAGGGTTATTAGGAATAAATAGATTCTCGAAGTTAAGAGAAAATCAGATGGATTGATTAATCGATACAATGCTTGACTAGTTACAAAAGGATATATCCAAATAGAAGGTGTTGATTTTGAAGAGATATTTTTCCAATTGTGACTTTTATGTAAATATGTATCATCTTAGTTATAGTAGCACATTTTGACATGGAATTAAATCAGATGGATGTAAAATTGACTTTCATTAATGATAATCTTGACGAGAAAATCTATATGTCATAGTCAAAAGGTTACATTATTGAAAGTCAATAGAATAGAGTATGTAGACTTAAAAAATCTATATATGGGCTAAAGCAAGTGTCAAGACAATGGAACATAAGATTTAATAAATTTATTTTATCTTATAATTTTGAAATTGTCACGCCCTAAAGGAGTCCCTGTCCGAAGAAATTTCGGCAGCATCTCCCCTGTACGGGTGACAATCTGAAGCATTACTACATACAAAATATACCTCAGCCACACTCGGCTAGAATATATATATACAAAATATAAACAACAGAACATACAGTTTAATATACTCAGCCTACCCAGCTGGACAAAAATGAAATAAACACAACCACGCAGTTTATATCATCAGCCCACTCGGCTGGAACAAAATAAATACAACCACGTAGTTTAATAAGCCTACACGGCTGAACGTAAACACACAGCAGCGGAAGACATAAAACGATACGAATATAAAACCAATAACGACACTAACAAAAATACCTGTCATCACAGACTTGACCCAAAATTCACATCGACTTGTTGAAGAACAAAATACACAAAATCAATATACCACCCCAAACGATAACAAAACCAAAATAAAAACTATCCTCGAGTGTGACGTAGGACCCAGGACTGGCAGCCGACATCTCTCCAAGCATCCATGACTCATCTACTTGTTACCTGGCGAAAGAAAATCATTTTGTGGGGTGGTGAGTATTGGAATTCAGCGGGTAAGGAAAGAGATAGTGCATGAACATAACATGTAAGTAGAGAGTGTCAATAGTATAAAGCCTCATAAGAAGAATAGCAGATACTATAATAGAATCAAAATAAATGTCCATACCTGAAACCATATCCTAGGCTAGGTATAGTAGATCAGAACTGGTACTAATCTGCTACAGTACTGCTCATACTACAGAGGTAATAAGCAAGGTATATACAAATTTCCAATGACTAAACATCTACAATGAGAATATATCTCAACCTAAGTAAGCATATCAGCATATGTGAACAACAACAGTAAGCAATAACAACATATATAGATAGCAGCAGCCAAAGTAAATATAATCACAGCGTATGCACGGATAGTCACTCCCGCCCACCTCTCTGCACCATGACCCCTGTATGGTCGAGAGACCGGGTCAGTGATAGACTGTACACCACTCCAGCTACCACTCACACGAATGACCGAGGGGACAGTTGCATAGTAGCTAACTAGCTACATCTGCGACGGGGTCCCTGCTGCTCGTACTCCAGCTACCACTCACACGAGTGGCCGAGTACGACACGACAGGACAAGCGGCATCAACTCCAGCTACCACTCTCTCGAGTGGCCGAGGACGCGGCGTGCATGCCATACATGATGCGAATAATGCAACAGTCATCATATATATATATAAGCAGAAACGGGTATGCTACATGAAGCCAGCATGCTCAATATCGTACATAAATAAGCAACAGTCAAAGCATACAAACATGGTATCTAGTATCTGCTACCGATCATGGACAACAAAAGAAACTGTATAGATATGGAAACGAATTTCTCAAAGATTGCGTGGAAGTATCAAGCGCAGGAAAAATAAGAGTGGAGTCAAGGTAAAATAGTTTCTTATCCAAAATAGTTCATGCACCAATATCAAGGCACTAAAAGAAACAAAGCAAGAAGTACCCGCCTATATATGTAGATCGTGTCCACCGTCTTCAATCAATGTCCTGCAAATCACATGATGTACAATTTAGCTCAATTTCATAAATAACACTAGTTAAACCGAAACCCAACTTAATTAGGGGAAAACCCTAATCCAACTATGAACCTCGATTCACCCAAATCCAACGAATAAATCCTTAATTAAAATCCACACCATTCCAGAACTTCAACAACACACAACTATCCAGAAAATCACTATGCAACACATCGAAATCTCTTAAATGAACCTTGAAAATCCACAGCTATATTGAAAATAGAGCAACATTGAATAGAACCCAGAATTTCCTCAAATTCAAACACAACCGACCACTTCACGGGGCATGGAGGAACAACAATTAGGTTTGAACAAAATTACACTGAATCGAACTAACCCTCTAAATTGAACCAGTAATTTCCATCATCTACAGCTTAAACCACCAGAATCTGTCCGACATTTCAGGAACACTGAAAGTGCACAAGCATAAACACAGCGTAGACCACCATCATGTCCCCAACCATTGTCAGCGCTAGGAAAAAGCAAATCACTATCACAAACTGTCAAATCTTCTAAGAACTTGATCCTTCAACCCTAATTGTCTAGAAGAAACCGACAAAGCCAAAAAATATCATCGCAAATACCTAATCCATTGTATAAATCCGAAGAAAAGTTGTGCGATGAAGCAAGCATCACAGAAACACTATAATCGTAACCTATTCGACCCTGTGGACCTCCTAGACAAGAAATCCGACTCCTTTTAGGTATCGATCCCTTACCTCGTTGATCTCATACCAACATAAAGGAAGATACTTGCTGGCTAGCTCTCGTCGTGGCCGGAGGTGGTAGTGGATCGAGCGGCTGACGCTAGGCAGAGGGAAGAGGTGGTGTCTGGGGTGCTCGTGCAAGGAGAGGGTCGGCGACGCTGGGTGCTTGCGTGAGGTGAGGCTACGGTTGTGACTCGGGAGAGAAGGAGAGGCTGGCGGCATTCGAAAACTCGAGAGGGGAATGGAAATTGCCGGCTAGAGTGCGGTGGATCGCGAGAGGGAGAGAAGGGCAGAGGCTGCGGCGCAAGCTCGGGAGAGATGGGGAAATCGACGTGAATGGAAAGAAAAGGAACCTAGGTTATATTTTTATACCTATACTTTAATTAACTAACTTTAGGTTAATTTAATCAATCAACTCCTAACTTAATTGGGATATCTAAACGACTTTTACCAAGTCTACAAATTTATCCCCTTAATTTCATCATACGAGCTCCAATTAATTTCCAGAAAATTTCTAGAAATTCTTAAAAATTCCGTTAAGGCTATTAGCCTATTAAACCTTATTATTTAATTATTAATTTGAGCACTGTATTTTATAGAAATGATCAATGAGGATTATTGTGTTTACCTAAAAAGGAAAAGGAAAGTTTATCATCTTATCATTATATGTTGATAATATACTAATAGCTGGAAGTGACATAAAATATGTGATAGAAGTTAAATCATGACTTTCATCACAATTTGACATAATAGATATTAGAGAAACTGAGTGTTGGACCAGGTAGGCAGGCTGGAGAGGGTTGAGTTGCTTGAAACAGAAAAACAAAACACCTTTCTCATCTTTCAACTTAGATTAGTAGTAATAGCATAAAAATAAATAATACGAAACTAAACGGAAGAGACTCGGAATTTATTTAGTTAATTACAACCGGGGTGGTTGTTAATCCAAGGCAGATGAAAACTCACTAAGAATCTCCTTTGGTGAAGGTGGATAAACCTCTTACACACACTAGCAGCTCAGACTATTGCTAGAAAATGAATACTCAAGTTGTTACATCTTTCCTAGGCCCAAAGATATTTTTATAGCCCTTGAAAAAACTTATCCGTAGGCTGAAGGCGCCTTCCATAGGGCTGGAAGGCCCCTCCAGCAAGGCGTCGATGGATAATGTTTTATCCATTGCAACGGCTCGAACCAGCCTGGTCAATCGAAGGCGCCTTTCATAGTCATGGAAGGCGCCTTCCATGATAGTTGAAGGCGCCTTCTATGCGTAAGGAAGGCGCCTTCCATGAAGGCTTGAAGGTGCCTTCCATGCACATTGAAGGCGCCTTCCAGCAAAAGGCTTCAACTTTTTTTTCTCTTCCTCTCGCTCTTCCGCTTGGTGTTTTCGGCCAACCGAAATAAGACTCACCTAAACCCAATTTCGGCCTTCTCCTCGAGCAGCCTTCCTCCCTGACTTCTCATCCCTCAGACCGCCACGCACGCCCTTTTCGTCTACCGGTGTACTATTCCGCAGCGCCTCGTCCCTCAAATGCACCGAGCCCGTCGGCTCTCTCCCATGTCGTCCTTCTCGCTAGCTACATCTTCAGTTTGACTTCCTATGCTCCTAAGCTCCTGCACACTTAGACACATGGATCAAAACATAACAGGGTCTAACCTAACTTGGTTGATTACACCAAAAATAACCTTGGGGTTCCAACACGGAGTACATCTTAGGAGATTGATCAAAAACGCTTTTGGCTTTGTCTCAAGAGACTTATATTACTAAAATCCTACAACATTTTAATATGTTAAATTGTAACATTGAACAAATATCTACGGCGAGAGGTATTGTTCTGAGGAAAAGTATAAAGTGGGTATCCCAAAACTCTTGAAAAATAGTTGAAATGAAGAAAAGAATTATATGTTAGTGGCATTGGTAGTTTAATGTACACTATATTGTGTACTCGTCCTGATATAAGCTATGTTGTTGCTTAGTTAACCGTTTCCAGTCAAACCTAGGATTGAGATGCTGGAAAGTGGAGAAGAGAATATTTAGATATCTCAAAGGGATAGTAGATTATTGTTTTTATTTTTAAGGGCCAAATATGAGCGTGAAAGGCTACACAAATACAGATTAGGTAGGAGACCTTGATGACAGAAAATCCTAGCTATACCTTCTTGCTGATGATAGATCGAGTAGTTACGATAGAGGGGGGGGTGAATATCGCTTTTAAAAACTCTTCTTTTCATATATTAAAAATCAAAGTTAAGCAGCGGAATTGAAACAAAGAGACACGTTCTTTTACTTCGTTTGGAGCCTAGCTCGACTCCTACTTGAAAGCCCGCGGTCCTTGACCGCACCGATGGGCAAATCATTATAACTCTTCTCTCCAAAATGTTGGAGTGTATACTGAAAGCCTAAGCTTCTGTAAACATTTATTTTGAATAAAGAATCACATTTGGTCAAATTATCTACATTTGTTTGTAGTTGTTCAATTAATTTATATTGTAGATAACATAGTATGTGGTGTCACATACAGAAGATGATGTTATCAGTACCTTATAAATTATAAACAGTAGCTCACGACCAAAATGGAAAGGAACAAACCATTGGAAGGTTGTAGTGTAATTAGGAATTAGTTTATCTTAACTATATAATTACACTAGTACACTTAGAGTGTATTGAGTAGGACCATTAGAGGTCGTTTCTTTTACACTGACTTTATAAAGGAACAAAGACCTCAGTTATTGTGGAAGTGTGTGCTCTTAATCCTAATATAATAACAAGAACATATATTTGATATTTATTTCTTTAATTTATCAATGGGTGAGATTTAGTTCGATAAATCAATAAGCCCGATAAATTGGGAAATGATATCACTTATAGTGTGTGTTGTTGATTATAAAAGGAAACTGTGTCCTAGTGATCTAGGTTGATAATGTCCTCAAGATGAGCTCATAAGGATTGTCATGTTAAACCCTGGAGGTGGACTTAGTCCGACATGATGATAAGGTTGAGTGGTACTATTCTTGGACTAAGATATTAATTAAATGAGTTGTCAGTAACTCACTTAATTAGTGGGCATTCGACATCTTAAACACAGGGAGACTAACACACTCATAATAAGAAGGAGCCCAAAAATGTAATTTAGGATTGGTGCGGTAGTTCAATAATAGTTCTCTAGTGGAATGAATTATTATTGATAAAATTAAGTTGTGTGCTCGGGGTGAACACGGGATGCTTAATTTTATCGGGAGACCAAAATCAATTCCTTCTCTCGGTCCCTATCGTAGCCTCTTATTTATAGAGTACTATACCCACCTATGCCCACCTTCATACCCATGATATAGGGGCCGGCCAAGCTAGCTTATGGATCTAGCTAGGGCCGGCCAAGCCTTGGTTTATGGGTGGTCGGCCCTAGCTTGAACCCAAGCTTAGGTGGCCGGCCCCCATTAAATTAAAAAGAATTTTAAATTTAAATTTTTCTTATGTGAAAGATATAATTTATTGGAGAGATTTAAAATTAAAATATCTCTTTTAAAAAGATCTACAAAAGATTAAAAAAAGAGATTAGATCTCTTTCCTTATTTGTAGATTGGAAAGATATTTTATTTTTCTTCTTTATAAATTATTCACATGTAGAAAAATTAAAATTATAGAAATTTCTTTTTATCAACCATGAAGGGATTTTAAAGGGAAATTTTTTTTTTTAATTTCCAAAGACAAATAAGGAATTTTAATTGTTGATTGAAATTGTCTTGTTTGCTCTTATTGATGTGGCCGGCCAAGACATGAAGGTTTAGGAAATTTTGTTTAATATTTCTTAATTAATTCATGTCAAGGAAAATTAAGGAAATTTTATTGTAATTAAATTTTCTTATTTACCAAAGCTAAGGATTATAAAAGAGGGAGTTGGGGTGCCTTCATGACACACAACTTTTATTATTCTTCTCCCTCTTTTCTTCTTTGGTGTGGCCGACCTCATCCTTTCTCTTCTCTCCATCCTTGTGGCCGAACCTCATATCTTCTTGGAGATCAAGTGGTGGCCGGATTCTAGCTTGGAGAAGAAGGAGAGAAAGCTTGTATCCCTTGGAGCATTGGTGGTGTTTTCTCTTCATCCTTGGAGGAGCTCTTGTTGTGGCCGAACCTTGCAAGGAGGAGAAGAAGGTGCTTTAGTGGTTTCTCATCTCGGAAGATCGTTGCCCACACAACGTCCGAGGTTAGAAGAGGAATACGGTAGAAGACCTAGAGGTTTTTACTTGCAAAAGAAAAGGTATACTAGTATTTAATTTTCGCATCATACTAGTTTTATCTTCATGTAAAAATACCAAACACAAGAGGCATGCGATTCTAGTATTTCGAATTTGTTTTCGATGTTGTGTTCTTTTGTTTTTATTTTCCTTGTGATTTTATTGTTCTTTTCAGTTGACCTAAAGTTATTTAAGGAAATTAAATATTAACTTTCCTTAAAAGACTTTCGGTGGTGGTTGTTCCCATATCCAAGAAGGACATATGCCTCGCCATGCAGTCCAGGAAGCTAATTTTGGAAACTAATATTTAATGAAATTAATAACCTAGGTGATTTGGATCGAACGTGTTAAGTTCCACAGGAGATCCAAGTCTTAACCTAAAAGAACAAATAGATTAAACTTTGGATCAAACGTATTAAGTTCCGCAGGCGATCCAAGTTTAATTTAAAAGAACACATGGTAGCTAGGAAAAGGTTCAGACCTTTATACAAAATTTTTGTACAGTGGAACCATTAGGTTTTCCGAGTAACAACCAACAATTGGTATCAGAGCTAGGGTTTTGCCTCTGTGTATTTGGTATTAGTTTAATTTTGCACATGTCATATATAATTTAGGCAGGTTAATAGTAGGATGTGCTAACTTTGTGGATGCAGGATCCAACTATTATGACTTATAGTTTTTATGTGTGTGATTGGACCCTTAGACATGTCAAGGACATTTATTATGTGTGCATGATTGTATTATAAATTACAGCAGGAGTTGTATTTAGTTTTATTAGGATTTTATTTTTGATCTAGTTACATGTACATTCATTTTATGGAATATAGGATCGATAGATGTAAATTTTATTTTATGTTCGATCTAGTTTACATGTACATTCCTTCGAGGAATATAGGATCGAAAAATGTAAAATTCTATTTATGTCGCGGATCGAATCTTGCAAGGCGTGGAACTTTTTGAGGACTAGAGTGTTAGAGTGTATACTGAAAGCCTAAGCTTTTGTAAACATTTATTTTAAATAAAGAATCACATTTGGTCAAATTGTCTACATTTAGTTGTAGTTGTTCAATTAATTTATATTGTAAATAACATAGTATGTGGTGCCATATACAGAAGATGATGTTATCAATACCTTATAAATTATAAATAGTAGCTCACGACTAAAATGGAAAGGAACAAACCATTGGAAGGTCGTAGTGTAATTAGGAATTAGTTTATCTTGACTATATAATTACACTAGTACACTTAGAGTGTATTGAGTAGGACCATTAGAGGTCGTTTCTTTTATACTGATGATTCGGCGGTAAGAATGGGGGACCCACAGATGGGGTCCCGTCCGAGCGGAACTAGAGATTACCCAGCCAAAGGTCTGGGTTTCCGACGCCAAAGCAGAAGAACCGGAGCCGAATGGCCGAGCGGAGGTGTCCGCTCGGCCGGAATCGTGCAGAGCCGAATGGCCGAGCGGAGGTGTCCGCTCGGCCGGAATCGTGGCGAGGGAACAGTGGTTAGACGAACGGCCTATCCGATCGGCTCGGGATATGATATGTCAGCAAAGGCATGATGATTAGACTGTACGCAAGATGGCACTATTAAAGGCCCCACCATCACATCACGGACAGGTTGATACAGTAGCAGTATGATCTTATCGATGTCCTTCTGACAGGTCCACACCTAGGCATGGTCGAAAGCAGGTGATCGCTTCGATTGGTGTGCCCAGGCTCCTTCGAGAGGTCTATATAAGACCTCCATTTCTTCAACCGGAGGTACACACGAGTCTACATTTTCAAAGCCACTTTCTTATTCCTTCACCTAACTTGAGCGTCGAAGGGCCGTCGCCGGGATACCCCCCCCCCCCCCCCGGCTCGGTTTTGTTGCAGGTTCGCCGGAGCACTCGAGGATACAACAGGGAGCGCCACATCCCCAGCGTCCATTGATACTGGTTCGGACAGGATCAATTTGGCGCCGTCTGTGGGAACGCACCTGCATCCGAGCAGAGGCAATGGACGAGGCTGGAAGACTACATACCGTGGCACTCTCACAAGAAGAGTTTGACGCTATAGTCGAGGCGAGGGCAGCCAAGACAGTGGCACAGCAAAAGGAGAAAGCACAGGCTGAGCGAGCGCAACAGCAAACAACCTCGGCTTCAGCAGGCCGGGCGGCGCAAGCAGACCGCCCGGAATATGTTTCAACAGGAGGGTTCCCTCAGACACTTTTCCGTACTCCCCCAGAAATCGCGCCCGCTCACGCGGAGCAAGGATCTTCATCCGATGAGCCTCCCGTTCGGGATCATAGGAAGGGCAAATCTCCCCGAGCGAACGCACCACCCGAGCAGGTTCACCGACAGTTCTCTGAAGCCATACATCGGGATCCGTTACCAAAATACTATACACCACCGCCGATCGGAGCTTACAATGGGACGACCGACCCCGACGACCACTTGGCGAAGTTCGACAGCATCGCCACCTTACATCAGTACTCCGATGGCGTGAAGTGCCGGGTATTTCTCACCACTCTATCGGAATCTGCACATAGGTGGTTTTGGAGGTTGCCGGACGGCTCTATCACTAGTTTCCAGGAGTTCTGAAAGGCATTTCTTCATCACTTTGCGAGCAGCCGACGTTATCAAAGGACAAGCGTCAGCCTGTTCACCATCAAACAAGAACCAAGAGAATCTCTCCGGGCGTATATACAGTGATTTAATCAGATAGCGATGGACATCCCCACAGCCACCTCGGAGACAATGGTAAACGCCTTCATGCAAGGCCTCGCAGAAGGGGACTTCTTCCGCGCGCTCATTCGCAAACCGCCCAGAGACTACGATCACATGCTACACCGGGCGAATGAGTATATAAATGTGGAAGAGGCGGAGGCTGCCCGGCGGAATGTAACTCATGCCGAACGTCCGACCCATGCCGAACGGAAGCATCCCGCTGCCCATCAGCCACCAAGAGGACCAAGAGTTGAGACGTCCCGGGCACATCATGCGAAGTCCCCGGTGGTCCAAGAGGTAGCGGTCGAGCGGCCAAAGATGAAGAAAAAGAGGGTATGAACCCCAATATTTTGCTCTTTCCATAATACTGACTCCCACAACACCCGCGACTGTCGGGGCCTGCCTTCAATCACCCATCCCGTACGACGGGGTGGCCCTCGTCGATCGCCTTCACCCGGCCGCCGGCAGCGGCATCAAGAGTCCGTTCGGCGAACATATAGAAGATCTCCCGAACAGCGTTACCCTCCAAGGCATGAAGATCGCTCTCGAAGGTCCAATGAGCGACCTAGGCAGTCTGCTCGGGAAGAGAACGACCGGAGGAGATTCACACAGGGCGAGAAAGGCAAGCGCCCGGCAGCTCAGAATCCATGAGGTGGGTTGCAGCCAAGAAAAGGCGAGCGGACCCGAGATCAGTTTCGGGCCCAAGGATCTTGAGGGAGTTGAAGTGCCGCATGAGGATGCCCTTATCATCAAAGCGGTGATAGCCAACTACACCATCCACCGTATCTTCATTGACACTGGCAGCTCGGTCAACATCATCTTCAGAAAGGCCTTTGATCAACTACAAATCGATCAAGCCGAGCTGCCCATGACAACCCCCCTCTACGGGTTTACGGGCAATGAGGTTCTTCCGGTCGGACAGGTAAGACTGGCTATCTCCTTAGGGGAAGAACCGCTCCGGAGAACGAGGACAACAAACTTTGTGGTGGTCGACTCCCCTTCATCCTACAACGTGATACTGGGGCGACCGGCGTTAAGCGAATTCCGAGCTGCTGTGTCGACGTTCTATCAGAAGATCAAATTCCCGGTCGAGGACAAAATCGGTGAAGTACGAGGAGATCAGTTAGCCGCTCGGAAATGCTATGTGGAAATGGTCCGAGCCGAATCCAGCGCCGCGCGAAAGGCTCCAAGGATAGAGGTACACGCCATAACCGAGAAACCGCCTGCTTTAATTTATGATGAAAAGGAGGAGGTTCAGATCCATCCGAGCCGATCGGAGGCTACAACCTTTATTGCCGCCGACCTGGAGGACGAACAGAAAGAAGAAGTGGTCAAATGCCTCCAGATGAATCATGACGTCTTCGCTTGGTCGACGCATGAGCTGCCCGGTGTCTCCCCTAGCATAGCCCAACATAAGCTTCACGTCCGGCCGGACGCTCGGCCAGTAAAACAAAGGAGAAGAGATTTCAGCGCCGAGCAGAATATTATCATTCGAGCGGAGGTAGAAAGACTCTTAGAGGCCGGCCACATACGAGAGGTTCAATTCCCAAGCTGGTTAGCAAATGTGGTGCTCGTCTCCAAGCCGAGCAACAAATGGAGGGTGTGCATCGACTTCAGAGATCTGAACAAAGCTTGCCCGAAGGATTTCTACCCTCTGCCCCGAATCGACTAGCTCGTAGATTCTATAGTCGGATGCGAGCTTATATGTATGCTGGAGGATCAGGAAAAAGTTAGCTTCATTACACCGGACGGGACGTATTGCTATACGGTGATGCCGTTCGGACTGAAGAATGCCGGAGCAACATATCAAAGATTGATGAATAGGGTCTTCCGCGAGCAAATCGGACACAACCCGGAGGTCTATGTAGATGACATCCTCATCAAATCCTTCCGAGCGGCCACATTATGCAAAGATATGGAAGAAACCTTCCGTACACTCAGAAAATATGGGGTCAAGCTAAATCCTCATAAGTGTTTGTTCGGCGCCAAAGGAGGACGTTTCTTGGGCTATATTGTGACCGAACGGGGTATTGAAGCTAATCCTAGCAAGGTGAAGGCTCTTCAGGACATGCCACCGCCTAGAAACATGAGGGAAGTACAGAGGCTGACCGGTCGGATTACAGCGCTATCACGCTTCATCTCCAAGACTGCCGACCGGAGCCTTCCGTTCTTCAAAATCCTCCGCAAAGCTACAAAGTTCCAATGGGATGAAGACTGCGATCGGTGAACCGTTGCACATTTATTTATCCTCGACCAAGCAGGCAGTGGGATCAGCGTTAGTCCGGTCGGGAGGTGAGGAGCAACCTGTATATTTCCTTAGTCATATCTTGAAAGATGTTGAAACCCGTTACACCAGACTCGAGAAGTTGGCCTTTGCTCTGATCCTGGCCGCTCGGAGACTTCGTCCTTATTTCCTGGCGCACACGATTATCGTCAAGACCAATAGCCCGTTGGGACGAGTGCTTCTAAATCCAGAAGCTTCTGGACGGCTCATCAAATGGACAACCGAGCTAAGCGAATTTGATATCCAATATCAACCCCGCTCGGCTATCAAGGCACAAGCCTTAGCCGATTTTGTGACGGAGGTGCAGGACCCGGAACCCGAAGCTGTGTGGAAAGTGTTCGTGGATGGATCGTCCACTAGACACGGGAGAGGAATTGGCATAGTTTTGCTGTCCCCACAAGGAGAGCGGATGCAGCTCTCCGTCCGGCTAGATTACCGAGCGACCAACAACGAAGCAGAATATGAAGCCCTTATTGCTGGATTGCAGGCCGCTCGGCACGTTGGAGCCGTCCGGGTCATAATCTATTCAGATTCCCAGTTGGCTGCTCAGCAAATCTCGGGGATTTTCGAGATAAATAGTACAAGGCTTAAGCTCTACGTGGAGGCTATTGAAAAGCTTAAGCTCAACTTTAGGGAGGTGATTATTCAGAAGATCCCCCGGGCGGAGAATCAAGTGGCGGATGAATTGGCCAAGCTGGCAAGCATGTTATCCCCGGTCGGCTCTCAGAAGCCGATCGAGCAAGTATCTTTAGTAGCACATGTCGATCGGATGGAGGGCATCACATACCCGAGCGACTGGAGGATACCTATTGTGGAGTTTTTGCGCTCGGGAGCTACCCCCTCCGACCGGGAAGGAGCTCATTTACTGAAGAGAAGGGCTAGTCGTTTCACCCTCGTAGGAGATCAACTCTACAAGAAGGCCTTCTCCCGTCCGCTCCTAAAGTGCGTCAGCTGGGAAGATGCCGAGTACATCCTTCAAGAAGTGCACCAAGGATCGTGCGGTGTGTTGGTTGCTACTCGGAAAACCTATAGGTTCCACTGTACAAAAATTTTGTACAAAGGTCTGAACCTTTTCCTAGCTACCATGTGTTCTTTTAAATTAAATTTTGGATCGCCTGCGGAACTTAACACGTTTGATCCAAAACTTAATCTATTTGTTCTTTTAGGTTTTGACTTGGATCTCCTGCGGAACTTAACACGTTTGACCCAAGTCTCCTTAAGTTATTAATTCCATTAAATATTAATTTCCATAATTAGTTCCCAGTACTGACGTGGCGAGGCACATGGCCTTCTTGGATATGGGAGCAACCACCACCGACTAGACAAAACCTTTTATAGAAAGCTAATATTTAATTTCCTAAAATAACTTTAGGTTAACCAAAGAGAATAATCAAATCACAAGGAAAAGAAAAAAAAAGAACACAATATCGAAAAACATATTCGAAATTCTAGAACGTAAGCCTCTTGTATTTGGTATTATTTCCATAAATAACTAGCATGATGCGGAAAGAGAAATTACTAGTTATACCTTGTAGAAAAACCTCTTGATCTTCTACCGTATTCCTCTTCTAACCTCGGACGTTGTGTGGGCAACGATCTTCCGAGATGAGAAACCACCAACCACCTTCTTCTCCTCCTAGCTAGGTTCGGCCACAAAGGAAAAGCTTCACCAAGGAAGAAAATCAAAACACTAACCAAGCTCCAAGAGATGTTAGCTTTCTCTCCTTCTTCTTCTTCTTCTCCGAGTAGTATCCGGCCACCACAAGAGCTCCAAGGGGAGAGAGAGGTTCGCCACCACAAGAGGAAGAGAGGGAGAGGTTGGCCGGCCACACCAAGGAACAAAAGAGGAGAGAAATAATAGATGTTGTGTCTCATGAAGGCACCTCACCCCTTCTTTTATATTCTTTAGGCAAATTAGGAAATTTAATTACAATAAAATTTCCTTAATTTTCCTTGACATGAATTAATTGAGAAAAATAAAATAAAATTTCCCAATCAACTTGTGATGGCCGGCCACAATCAAAAGAGCAAATTAGGAGAGTTTCAATCAACAAATTAAAACTTCCTAATTTGTTTCCGGAAATTTTAAAAATAAAATTTCTCTTTAAAATCTCTTCATGGTTAATAAAAGGAAATTTCTATAATTTTAATTTTATTATCATGTGAATAATTTTAAAGAGAAAAAATATCTCACCAATCTACAAATAAGGAAAGAGATCTAATCTCTTTCTTTAATCTTTGTAGATCTTTTATAAGAGAGATGTTTTAATTTAAATTCTCTTTAATAAATTATTTCTTCCACATAATAAAAATTAAAATTAAAATTCCTTTTAATTTAATTTGGGCCGCCACCTAATTGGCCGGCCACCCAAATTCATACCTAGGCCGGCCCTAGCTTGTTCCCAAGCTAGCTTGGCCGGCCCCAATTGGATGGGTATAGAAGGCGGGTATAGGTGGGTATAGAACTCTATAAATAAG
This sequence comes from Zingiber officinale, assembly GCF_018446385.1. Classification (NCBI taxonomy): domain Eukaryota; kingdom Viridiplantae; phylum Streptophyta; class Magnoliopsida; order Zingiberales; family Zingiberaceae; genus Zingiber; species Zingiber officinale. Next base: position 40,383,338 of record NC_055990.1, on the reverse strand, counting down.
AGGCTACAGGGACCGAGAGGAGGAATTGGTTTTGGTCTCCCGATAAAATTAAGCATCCCGTGTTCGCGCCGAACACACAACTTAATTTTATCAATAATAATTCATTCCACTAGAGAACTATTATTGAACTACCGCACCAATCCCAAATTACATTTTTGGGCTCCTTCTTATTATGAGCATGTTAGTCTCCCTGTGTTTAAGATATCGAATGTCCACTAATTAAGTGAGTTACTGACAACTCATTTAATTAATATCTAAGTCCAAGAGTAGTACCACTCAACCTTATCATCATGTCGGACTAAGTCCACCTGCAGGGTTTAACATGACAATCCTTATGAGCTCCTCTTGAGGACATTATCAACCTAGTATCTCTAGGACACAGTTTCCTTCTATAATCAACAACACACACTATAAGTGATATCATTTCCCAATTTATCGGGCTTATTGATTCATCGAACTAAACCTCACCCATTGATAAATTAAAGAAATAAATATCAAATATATGTGCTTGTTATTATATTAGGATTAAGAGCACATACTTCCATAATAACCGAGGTCTTTATTTCTTTATAAAGTCAGTATAAAAGAAACGACCTCATATGGTCCTACTCAATACACTCTGAGTGTACTAGTGTAATTATACAGTCAAGATAAACTGATACCTAATTACACTACGACCTAATAATGGTTTGTTCCTTTCCATTTTGGTCGTGAGCTACTGTTTATAATTTATAAGGTACTGATAATATCATCTTCTGTATGTGACACCACATACTATATTATCTACAATATAAATTAATTGAACAACTACAACTAAATGTAGAAAATTTGACCAAATGTGATTCTTTATTTATAATGAATGTTTACAAAGCTTAGGCTTTCAGTATACACTCCAACAATCTCCCACTTATACTAATGACTAAGCTGCCATATCTTCTACCATACATCTGATTCCCATTCCCTCCACATGCCGATCGAAAGGAAGGGCCTTAGTGAAAGGATCTGCTAGGTTATCCAATGCAATCCTGGCGATGACAACTTCTCCTCGCTCCACGATATCTCATGTGGTACTTGTGCTCTATATGTTTACTTGCCTTATGAGCTCGTGGTTCCTTCGAGTTTGCAATTGCTCGCTATTATCACAATAAATTGTGATGATTTTGGGCAAACCAGAATCACATCTAAGTCCATTAGAAAGTTCCCGAGCCATACCGCTTCTTTAGCTGCCTCGGAGGCTGCACATACTCAGCTTCCATGGTTGAGTCCACATTTCGCTTAACACTCCTCCATGAAATGGCTCCACCTCCTAAAGTAAACACATAGCCCGATGTAGACTTACTATTATCCCTATCTGATTGAATCCGTGTAACCCACAGGGAGCGGATCGTCTGGCTGGTAAACTAGCATATAATCTCTAGTCCTTCTTAGGTACTTCAATATATGCTTTCAGCCCAATGTCCTTGTCCAGGTTACTCGATATCTGCAACCATGCCCACGCAAAACAAATATCAGGTCTCGTACATAGCATTGCATACATTAGGCTTCCCACAACCAAGCATAAGGAACTCCTTTCATGTCCTCTATCTCTTTTGACGTCTTTGGAGACATCTCTTTAGATAGAGCTACCCATGTCTAAAAGGTAAGAAACCTTTCTTGCCGCATGCTAAAACGAGCAAGGATTGTATCTATATATGAAGTTGGGACAGACGCAACATTCTTTTCTTACGATCCTTTGATCCCAAGAATGTGTGCACAATCTCCTAAGTCCTTCATATCAAATTGTTTGGACAACCATACCTCTTACATCCGATAATACCTTGACATTGTTGCCAATTAACAAAATATCATCTACGATAGTACAAGAAATACCACCACGCTTCCACTACTTATATACACAAGACTCATCCGACTTTGAATAAATCCATATGACTGGATTACTTCATTAAACCGATGTTCCAAGACCTTGAAGTGCTTCACCCATAAATGGACCGATTGAGCTTGCACACTAGATGCTTTTTGCCTTAATCCCTTCGGTTGCTTCATATGGATGTTCTTCAAGACTTCCATTAAGGAAAGCTGTCTTGACATCCATTTGCCAAATCTCATAATCCATATGAACAATGGATAAGAGTATCCTGATAGACTTAAGCATGACTACCGTGAAAAGGTTTCCTCATAATCGATTCCCTCTTCTGAGTGCCTTCGCAACAAGTTTAGCTTTCAAGGTTTCTACCTTCCCGTCTCTCCTCTTTCCTTTTGTAGATCCACTTACATCCAACGGCTTTTACACCATCGGGTTCTACAAGCTCCTGACCTTATTAGAGTACATAGACTCTATTTCGTAATTCATCGCTTTTGCCAAGATGTCGATCATATCTTGGAGTGCATTATATGTCCGGGATCGTTCATGTTTACCCGGATCAAACCAAGACTCTCCCAAAACATGAATCTTTCAGTTGCCTTACAACCTCCCACTACGACGAGGCACCGTCTGTGGTTGTGTATCATGTGACACGTGTTGCGCCTCTTGTGGTACTTCATCTTGTACTGTTGGTACTCAAGTAGACGTGTCCTCTCTAAGTTCTTCTAAAACAACTTTACTTCGGGCTTGTGATCCATTATATAGTCTTCTTCTAAAAGCGGCATTGAGCTAACAATGACCTTCGGTCTTTAGGACTATAAAATAAACCACCTTTCGCTTTGGGATATCCTACAAACACGCCAACTTCTGACGGATTCTAACTTATCAAGATCTGGTTTCAGACATGTGCCGGACTACCCCAAATCCGAATATCTTAGATCGGGCTTTCGCCCATTCCACAATTCTATGGGAGTAGAAGAACCGATTTAGAAGGTACTAAGTTCGGAACGATATTGCTTCTGTGGCATATCCCCAAAGCAAATTCTCAATAACTCATCATTGATCTAACCATCTCCATAAGAGTCCTATTCCTTCGCTCTGCCACACCATTCAGGTGCCGACAATTGGGATTGAATCCCGCCTCGATAAGTAATTCCTAAACTCTCCTAAGAGGTATTCGCCACCACGATCTACGTAGTGTCTTGATACTTTACCTAGTCGTTTCTCCACATCAGCCTTGTATTCTTTGAACTTATCAAAGCACTGGGACTGCGCATTAGGTAAATGTATCCATATCTTGAATAATTGTCTATGAAAGAGACAAAATATTCAAAACCTCCTCTTGCCCGGACGGACATAGGACCACACAAATCAGAGTGAACCAATTCTAACACTTTGGCTCTATACCCTTGGCCTTGAATGGCTCTTGATCATTTTACCTTCCAAGCAAGATTCAGTTGGAAAATTTTCCAACTCAAATGAACTCAAAGTCCATCGGCTATAAGCCTCTGAATCCTACTTAAGTTAATATGACCAAGCCTTAGATGCAAAAGATATGCTTGGTTCATTTCAAGGTTCTTTTCTCTTATTAGAGTTAGAAGATGAGTTATAAATTTCATGTTTTGCTTTGTGGAAGAAATTGATTTAAAGTATACAAATTGCCAACTAATGCACCGGAACAGATAATCACTTTATTTCTTTTAATAACTACATCAGCATCGAAAGAAACTCGAATATCCATCTAAAAGCTTTAGAAACCGAAATTAAATTCTTTCTAAACCGGGTACATAAAGACAATTTCTTAAATCAAATTTCTATTTCTACTAAAAGATAAGTAGACGCCTCCCACTGCAACACCTGCCACCTTAGTAGCATTGCCCATGTAGACTGTAATTTCTCCTTCAGATAGTCGTTGGGAACCCCGCAAGGAATTGCAGACATGATCAATGGCATCACGTACCGGTAGATAACACCGCTAAACATGTTTCAACAACTAGAGTATGAGATATACATTTGTTTTGGTTCCTACGAGGACAGCCCAATGTCCCGCCTGCTTATAGATGAAGCACTTGCCCTTCTCTTCTTCATTCCAACTTTTAAACCAGACTGAGATTTATTCACTTTTCACGAACCAACTTGTTTTTCTTCTTCTTTCTTTCGGTTTAGAAGTAGAACCATTTTCAACATAGTGAATTTGAGCATTGTGACGAAATAATCCTTCTCTGCTTGAAGTTCCGTCAGTAGTTCCGCTAATGAATAAGCCCTCTTATTCATATTATAGTTCAGGCGAACTGCTCAATCTAGGTAGCGTTTGGAGGATCATATCGATCCGGGTTTCCATCAATTTCTCCTCCAAGGATCTCTATTTCGGATAAGCCATCATCTTTAGGATATGATCCTTACAGGAGTACCCTGTGGTGGTCATTATCTTTCTCATGGCTTCTTGCCTAGAAGCCCTATCCCGATGACCAAAGAGTTATTTGAGATTGTTCATAATATCATAGGCTGTTGGAAATCTTGATGTCGATGTTGCAATACATTTGACATTGAAGCCAAAATGTAACACCGCCATCTCATCTGCTTTTACCCATTTCCTATGATATTCAATCTCCTCTTGGCAGATTCACCAAGAGGTGCATTGTGGCAAGCTCAACAAGATAAATTTATAGCTTTCAAAGAAGAACAATGTCAAGGTTTCTTTTCCAATCTATGTAGTTTGGTCCAGTAAGTCTATTCTGTTGAAGTATGATGGACAGTGGGTTGAAAGACATCCTAAGAATCACAAATAACTTTTGGTCAGAACTCTAAATTTAGAATAATATTGATTCCTCAAACAATACTATTTTAAATTAACCAACACCTTAAAACACCGTGAATTTTGTATGCCACGTTAGTGTGGACGTATACAAATTCAACATTTGTAAAAGGAGGGTTTTATCCCATTAATTTTATTATCTTGTCAACCTAACTTTTTGACAAATAAAATTAATAGTTGGTATCTTTTGGTCACACAAATAATAGCAGTGACTCCGATGGGGAGGATACTATTAGATGTGTCTAAGTGTATACCATTACTTGACACTAAGTCCATTAATAAGATTATGCCTCTTCCGTTGGGGAAGATCACACGCTCTTAATTAACTTCCTATAGTCATCCAAAAATGGAAGTCTGTTCTAGTGATCCGCAAACAAGCTCATCCGTTATGGAGGAAGGCACTCAAAGCCAACGCGCAAGCTTGTTTGCATCACTTGCAAACTAGTAATGGAGACCATGGGATTTATTTAAAAATCCCTCTCCCACTTAGTTATTTATAAATGAGGAATTTTAACTATGCTAGCCTACTAAAACTTGTAAACTAACATGCACACACAGCATTATATAAAAGCAATAAATAGAAAATTTAATTTTCAACTATTATGGCTTTTATCTCTAATTGTTCTCCGTGTGTTGTCATCCCAAGCTGCTGCCATATTTGGCCACCGCCACCGGGTCTAGCTGTCGCATCCATCTTGCTCCTAGTTCCGCTGCGCCTCTGGTCCTTAGAAGGTTCCACGCTTTGCAAGATTCGATCCGCGACATAAATAGAATTTTACATTTTGATCCTATATTCCATAAAAGGAATGTACATGTATCTAGATCAAAAATAAAATCCTAATAAAACTAAATACAGCTCCTGCTGTATTTTAATACAATCATGCACACACAGATAAATGCCCTTGACATGTCCAAGGGTCCAATCACACACATAATAACAAAAAGCCATAATAGTTGGATCCTGCATCCACAAAGTTAGCACATCCTACTATTAACCTGCCTAAATTATGTATGTCATGTGCATAATTAAACTAAATACCAAATACACAGAGGCAAAACCCTAGCTCTGATACCAATTGTTGGTTGCTACTCGGAAAACCTATAGGTTCCACTGTACAAAAATTTTGTACAAAGGTCTGAACCTTTTCCTAGCTACCATGTGTTCTTTTAAATTAAATTTTGGATCGCCTGCGGAACTTAACACGTTTGATCCAAAACTTAATCTATTTGTTCTTTTAGGTTTTGACTTGGATCTCCTGCGGAACTTAACACGTTCGACCCAAGTTTCCTTAAGTTATTAATTCCATTAAATATTAATTTCCATAATTAGTTCCCAGTACTGACGTGGCGAGGCACATGGCCTTCTTGGATATGGGAGCAACCACCACCAACTAGACAAAACCTTTTATAGAAAGCTAATATTTAATTTCCTAAAATAACTTTAGGTTAACCAAAGAGAATAATCAAATCACAAGGAAAAGAAAAAAAAAGAACACAATATCGAAAAACATATTCGAAATTCTAGAACGTAAGCCTCTTGTATTTGGTATTATTTCCATAAATAACTAGCATGATGCGGAAAGAGAAATTACTAGTTATACCTTGTAGAAAAACCTCTTGATCTTCTACCGTATTCCTCTTCTAACCTCGGACGTTGTGTGGGCAACGATCTTCCGAGATGAGAAACCACCAACCACCTTCTTCTCCTCCTAGCTAGGTTCGGCCACAAAGGAAAAGCTTCACCAAGGAAGAAAATCAAAACACTAACCAAGCTCCAAGAGATGCTAGCTTTCTCTCCTTCTTCTTCTTCTTCTCCGAGTAGTATCCGGCCACCACAAGAGCTCCAAGGGGGAGAGAGAGGTTCGGCCACCACAAGAGGAAGAGAGGGAGAGGTTGGCCGGCCACACCAAGGAACAAAAGAGGGAGAGAAATAATAGATGTTGTGTCTCATGAAGGCACCCTCACCCCTTCTTTTATATTCCTTGGCCTAGGCAAATTAGGAAATTTAATTACAATAAAATTTCCTTAATTTTCCTTGACATGAATTAATTGAGAAAAATAAAATAAAATTTCCCAATCAACTTGTGATGGCCGGCCACAATCAAAAGAGCAAATTAGGAGAGTTTCAATCAACAAATTAAAACTTCCTAATTTGTTTCCGGAAATTTTAAAAAATAAAATTTCTCTTTAAAAATCTCTTCATGGTTAATAAAAGGAAATTTCTATAATTTTAATTTTATTATCATGTGAATAATTTTAAAGAGAAAAAAAAATATCTCACCAATCTACAAATAAGGAAAGAGATCTAATCTCTTTCTTTAATCTTTTGTAGATCTTTTATAAGAGAGATGTTTTAATTTAAATTCTCTTTAATAAATTATTTCTTCCACATAATAAAAATTAAAATTAAAATTCCTTTTTAATTTAATTTGGCCCCCACACTAGGGTTCAAGCTAGGGCCGACCACCCAATCTAATACTAGGCCGGCCCTAGCTTGTTCCCAAGCTAGCTTGGCCGACCCCAATTGGGTGGGTATAGGTGGGTATAGGTGGGTATAGAACTCTATAAATAAGAGGCTACGATAGGGACCGAGAGGAGGAATTGGTTTTGGTCTCCCGATAAAATTAAGCATCCCGTGTTCGCCCCGAACACACAACTTAATTTTATCAATAATAATTCATTCCACTAGAGAACTATTATTGAACTACCGCACCAATCCCAAATTACATTTTTGGGCTCCTTCTTATTATGAGCATGTTAGTCTCCCTGTGTTTAAGATATCGAATGTCCACTAATTAAGTGAGTTACTGACAACTCATTTAATTAATATCTAAGTTCAAGAGTAGTACCACTCAACCTTATCATCATGTCGGACTAAGTCCACCTGCAGGGTTTAACATGACAATCCTTATGAGCTCCTCTTGAGGACATTATCAACCTAGTATCTCTAGGACACAGTTTCCTTCTATAATCAACAACACACACTATAAGTGATATCATTTCCCAATTTATCGGGCTTATTGATTCATCGAACTAAACCTCACCCATTGATAAATTAAAGAAATAAATATCAAATATATGTGCTTGTTATTATATTAGGATTAAGAGCACATACTTCCATAATAACCGAGGTCTTTATTTCTTTATAAAGTCAGTACAAAAGAAACGACCTCAAATGGTCCTACTCAATACACTCTGAGTGTACTAGTGTAATTATACAGTCAAGATAAACTGATACCTAATTACACCACGACCTACTAATGGTTTGTTCCTTTCCATTTTGGTCGTGAGCTACTGTTTATAATTTATAAGGTACTGATAATATCATCTTCTGTATGTGACACCACATACTATATTATCTACAATATAAATTAATTGAACAACTACAACTAAATGTAGAAAATTTGACCAAATGTGATTCTTTATTTATAATGAATGTTTACAAAGCTTAGGCTTTCAGTATACACTCCAACACGGTGGACATCCAGGCGGACGGTCGTTAACCAGGAAGATTTTGCTAGCCGGGTATTTTTGGCCAACACTTCAAAAGGATGCTGCCCGGACCGTTGCAAATTGTCTATCCTGTCAGAAGTATCACAGCATGTCCCACCGACCGGCAGATGAGATGAAAGCATCAACTGTGGCCTGCCCGTTCGACCAATGGGGGATGGACATCGTGGGACCCTTCCCCATGGCTACCGGGCAGCGGAAGTTCTTATTGGTGGTGGTCGACTACTTCTCAAAATGGGTAGAAGCTGAGCCACTTGCAAAAATATCTGAGCAGATGGTTAAAAAGTTCATATGGCAAAATATCATCTGCCGCTTTGGCATCCCAAGACGACTCGTCTCCGACAACGGACGTCAATTCACTGGGAAGCTGCTCGGGAAGTGGTGCGAAAGTTATGGCATCGAGCAGCACTTCACATCGGTGGCATACCCCCAGAGCAACGGTCAAGCCGAGGTAACCAACCGAGAGATTCTCAGAATTTTAAGGGCTCGGCTCGACCATGAAGGAGGTAGCTGGGTAGACGAGCTGCCGTGCGTCCTATGGACTCTCCGCACGACACCAAAGGAGGGAACGGGCGTCACTCCATTTCACTTGGTATATGGAGGCGAAGCAGTCATCCCGATTGAAGTTGGGGTGAAGTCCGTTCGGGTACAAAATTATGATGAAGATAACGCCGAACGGAGGAGCATAGAGCTAGACTTGGTCGAAGAGGAAAGAGTTAAGGCGTCCGTCCGGCTGATGGTGTACCGGCAACGTATGAAACAGAACTACAACCGGCGCGTGATCCCCAGAGCCTTTCAAGTATGCGACCTAGAAGAAAGTCAAGCCGGTCGGAGATGTCGGCAAGTTGGAAGCTCCCTCGTTGAAGGTCGTAGAAGCTCGTTCAGCGCTTATTACCTCAAGGATGCGGCAGGTCGATCTTGGATCGGCCATGGAGTGCAAATCACCTTCACCATATAGAGTTGGGTGAGAGTGTTTGCTATATTTGTGTAAATTCAAAATAGTTGTACTCCTTTTATCGCAGAAACAAATTATTCCCAAGGCATTCGTGTTCATAGCCGAACGTTGGTTATCCGGAGGCCCCGTCTTGGCCGAGGTAATTTTGAGCCAAGCTCGGCACGACCCGAGCCGCTAGCCGAGGTATATCAGAGCAGCCAAATGCTCAATTCAAGACCCTGCTCGCCCGTAAACGTTGTCCAAATTAGGCTTAAAAGCCCGACAGCCCATCGCTAAAGATCGAGCCGCGCGACCGGCTATAAATATCCGCGACCGACGACCTCCGTCGTTAAGATCGAGAGCCGCTACCGACCGGCTATAAATATCCGCGCCGACGAGCTCGCAAGAAAGATCGAGAGCCGCTACGACCGCTATAAATATCCGCGCGACGAGCCCGTCGAAGATCGAGAGTCACGCCGACCGGCTATAAATATCCGGCGCCGACGAGCTCCGTCGTTAAAGATCGAGCCGCTACCGACCGGCTATAAATATCCGCCGTCGAGCTCCGAGCGTTAAAATCGAGAGCCGCCGACCGCTATAATATCCGCACCGTCGAGCTCCGACGTTAAAAATCGAGAGTCGCGCCGACCGGCTATAAATATCCGCGCCGACGAGCTCCGTCGTTAAAGATCGAGAGCCGCGCTGACCGGCTATAAATATCCGCGCCGACGAGCTCCGTCGTTAAAGATCGAGAGCCGCGCCGACCGGCTATAAATATCCGTGCCGACGAGCTCCGTCGTTAAAGATCGAGAGCCGCGCCGACCGGCTATAAATATCCGCGCCGACGAGCTCCGTCGTTAAAGATCGAGAGTCGCGCCGACCGGCTATAAATATCCGCGCCACGAGCTCCGTCGTTAAAGGTCGAGAGTCGGTCCGCCGACTATAAATACCCCGGGCGGACGAACGAATATCAGAGAATAAGAAACCGTGGAAACCACAAGTATTAAAACATTTAGGCCCGCTCGGGCGTTGGTCCTTCGATACTTGGCGTTTGTTGACTGCACACAGGCTAGATACGTACAGAGCGAGTACGCCTTCCCGCTCGGACTTTGTTTAATGGGTTAAGCTGATCGGCCGCGTGACGGAGAACACTTAGAGCATGACTGACTCTAAGCATAAACGTTAAACAAACAAAAGAATATTATGGATAATAATCAGGAGACGCAAGCAAAGACATAATTGTATTAAAGGGAAAGCATGCCGAACGGCAAGTACAAAAGGTTGCGCTGGGCGTAAGAAACGCAAAAACAAGATAGAGACGAGGAACACTCTTCACTCGGGGTCTTCGAAGTTGAAGAAACCATCCGGAATGTCGTCTATCATGGCCGCCAGATCGGAGGCGGGAATGTGCATTCCCGCAGGAAGGTGGCCACCCTTCTTCAAGTAGGCCATAGTGACCTTAACGGCCTCGGCAAAGGTTGAAGAGACGCTGCCGCCAAATTTCGTGCCGAACCTCTCCGAGCGGAGGTAATCTTGACATGCAGCAGCCAGACGACTCGGCTCCCCTTCCTTGTACTTTCTGAGCGTCGCCCGGGAGGCAATTAGTGAATCTTGGAGAACTTTCTGGTCAACCTCCGCTTTAGGCGCTCAGCGCCCATCCCGTTCGGCGCTTAATTGGGCTTCTAGCTCCTTAGATTGCCGATCTAGGGCTCGGACTTCGACTTTCATCTTGTCCGGACGATCGCCCGCTTCTTCCGCCATCGCGTGCTTCACGCCTCGCGCTTTCACCAAGCCTTCAAGTCGAGCCACCTGTAGCTGTGGCGGGTTTTGCCTCGGCCTGGCTTGTTTCTCCCGCGGCTCGATGGACCCCGAGACTTGGAGTTTTTCCATGAGATCCTCCAGCTCGGCCACCGATGGCTAGTGGCGATTTGCTCAGCCCAATGCTGTAAGTGAAATAATAAAATCAGAAACCAAACAGTAGCATGGCGCGAGAAGAAAAATGAACCTACCGGTGGCCTGCTGTATGTGTCGAGCTGCTTGGGCGTCATGAGGGCCACCGAATCTGGGCGTCCTCGAAAGTTTGGCAAGCGGACTGTCAAGGTTATTTCATGAACGGGGCTTGATGGCTGATCGGCAGACAATAAATATTCCTCCGATGGGAATCAAGGGTAGTCTTGATGGTCGGGTGGCTAGGCACTTTCCTCGGCCCGCAGCCTCGCCCGAGGACTCCCTATGGTTGAAGCTCCAACCGTCCGAAGCGGCGACGAGTCCGTGGAGGAGAACCAGAGGGCTGTGCGGCGAGGCCACGGGGTCCCGATCTGCGACGGCGTCGATCTGGCGATGTCGTCGGCACCTATGGTTCGCCCTCTTGGGTCGGTAGAAGGTCGAGTCTCTTCGACGCTTCCGAACTTCGATGGTGAATCCTCACTGGGGACTCCCTCTACCGGTGAGCAGAGAAACATGATCCGCCTCAACCTCCGTTAGCGGGTTGGGTAATCTGTTTGGTGATCCCCCTCTCCTACATCTGCCGGGCGGCTGGGAATAAGACCCCGCTCGGCGAGTTCTTTTTTGGTAGCCACCTCGATTTCCACATCCTTCAATTTCAGATGATCGGTAGCCTTGGAGCGCCACATGACTTCAGCTGCAGTAGAAGAAATTAAAATCAGTTAGACAAAAAAGGCGAAGGGAGTAAAGAGTCCTTACCCATGCGGTAGGGGAGATTGGCCCGAACGGGAGATAATCCAAAAATATACAACACCCCCTTGAGAAGCAACTGGTCGATTTTGTACCGCTGACCGGACAAACAATTTGCCGCATGAAGGTAGGCCGGATTGCTTCTGAATTTGTTGAGCTCCGGCTGGGTCGGCACACGGTCTGCCATTTGGTTCGGAATGATGGCCGCTCGGGAAGTCTTATATAGAAGAAGAACTCCCTCCAGTGCTTGTTGGAGGTCGGCATGTTCTCAAAAAATTTGAAGCCTATTCTACTTTGGAAAATAAAAGTACCCAACTCGGATTGTTTGGGGTAGAAGAAGTAGTGGAATATTTTGGGGTCAAGTGGGATACTGTGCAGCCTAAAGAGGACGACAATCCCGCTCAGTAGCCTAAAGGAATTCGGCACAAGTTAGCCGAGCGGGATGCGGAAATAATTACAAACTTCCAAAATAAATGGATGAGTAGGAAATCTAAGGCCGCCCTCGAATTGGTCCAGAAAAAAACAGATAGTACCGATCGGCGGGTTATGGGGCCGGTCGGTCGGGCCGGCTACAACTATTTCATGGTCATGCGGGATCCCGTAGGTCCTAACAACGCGCCGAGCGTGCTCCTCATCTAACCTACTCTCCATACTCATATACCACGGATCGTAAACCTCGGTAGCGGGTGCAGAAGTGCTCGCCATGATTAAAGAAGGGAAGAAAGCCCAGCAATACTCGGAAACAAGGGGACGAGAGAAGAGAAGAAGCTTACTGAGGGAAGATCAAAGGAAAGAAGCCCAGGAACTCGAAAACCACCGGAAAACAAGCACGGGGAGTCGCCGGAGTAAGCTAGCAGCAGGCAGCTTCGGCAGAGGACGCGCGATGAAACAGAGAGTGCGGCGTGAAGGCCAGAACCAGGGCTTTATACAAACGAGACCGCTCAGCCTCGTCCGTCGGATGAAGGGCACAAGAGGCGAGGTCATCATCTAGCCGTTCATTTCAAAACAAAGGGCGTCCCATCGTACGGAGCATCACCGCCACTGGAGACAAGCCACGTGGCGCTCTGTCACCAAGCGCAATTAATGCGCCCATACCGCGCATGCTTCGGCTTAATGAAAAAGACTTGCACAATTTTCAAGAGGATTTAGACAAGCAAACATCCACGTTGGGCACCAAGGCATACAAAACAAAGAGCCGAGCGGATAAATTTGGCATAAGAGCCGAACGGCTCAAGGGATATCAGCAGCAGCGATAAGGCGACGACCGCCCGCTCGGACACATGGTCCTCTACACCGCCTTCGACTAGACTTGAAGGAGGCAAGTGATCCGTAAGAATGGGGACCACGATGGGGTCCGTCCGAGCGAACCGAGATTACCCACCAAAGGTCCGGGTTTCACGCCAGCGTAAGAACGGGCGGAGAATGGCGAGCGGAGGTGTCCGCTCGCCGAATCGCAGAAGCCGAATGGCCGGCTGAGGTGTCCGCCACTAATCGCGGCGAGGGAAATATGGTTAGCCGAACGGCCTATCCGATCGGCTCAGGATATGATATGTCAGCAAAGGCATGATGATTAGACTGTACGCAAGATGACACTATTAAAGGCCCCACCATCACATCACGGACAGGTTGATACAGTAGCAGTATGGTCTTATGGATGCCCTTCTGACAGGTCCACACCTAGGCATGGTCGAAAGCAGGTGATCGCTTCGATTGGTGTGCCCAGGCTCCTTCGAGAGGTCTATATAAGGCCTCCATTTCTTCAACCGGAGGTACACACGAGTCTACATTTTCAAAGCCACTTTCTTATTCCTTCGCCTAACTTGAGCGTCGGAGGGCCGTCGCCGGGATCCCCCCCCCCCCCCCCCGGCTCGGTTTTGTTGCAAGTTCGCCGGAGCACTCGAGGATACAACAGAGAGCGCCACATCCCCAGCGTCCATTGATACTGGTTCGGACAGGATCAACTGACTTTATAAAGGAACAAAGACCTCAGTTATTATGGAAGTGTGTGCTCTTAATCCTAATATAATAACAAGAACATATATTTGATATTTATTTCTTTAATTTATCAATGGGTGAGATTTAGTTCGAAAAATCAATAAGCCCGATAAGTTGGGAAATGATATCACTTATAGTGTGTGTTGTTGATTATAGAAGGAAACTGTGTCCTAGAAATCTAGGTTGATAATGTCCCCAAGATGAGCTCATAAGGATTGTCATGTTAAACCCTGCAGGTGGACTTAGTCCGACATGATGATAAGGTTGAGTGGTACTATTCTTGGATTAAGATATTAATTAAATGAGTTGTCAGTAACTCATTTAATTAGTGGACATTCGACATCTTAAACACATGGAGACTAACACACTCATAATAAGAAGGAGCCCAAAAATATAATTTGGAATTGGTGCGGTAGTTCAATAATAGTTCTCTAGTGGAATGAATTATTATTGATAAAATTAAGTTGTGTGTTCAGGGCGAACACGGGATGCTTAATTTTATCGGGAGACCAAAACCAATTCCTTCTCTCGGTCCCTATCGTAGCCTCTTATTTATAGAGTACTATACCCACCTATACCCACTTTCGTATCCATGATGTAGGGGCCGACCAAGCTAGCTTGTGGTTCAAGCTAGGGTCGGCCAAGCCTTGGTTCATGGGTGGCCGACCCTAGCTTGAACCCAAGCTTAGGTGGCCGGCCCCCATTAAATTAAAAAGAATTTTAATTTTAAAATTTTCTTATGTGAAAGATATAATTTATTGGAGAGATTTAAAATTAAAATATCTCTTTTAAAAAGGATCTATAAAAGATTAAAGAAAGAGATTAGATCTCTTTCCTTATTTGTAGATTGGAAAGATATTTTATTTTTCTTCTTTATAAATTATTCACATGTAGAAAAATTAAAATTATAGAAATTTCTTTTTATCAACCATGAAGGGATTTTAAAGAGAAATTTTGTTTTTTAAAATTTCCGAAGACAAATATGGAATTTTAATTGTTGATTGAAATTGTCTTGTTTGCTCTTGTTGATGTGACCGGCCAAGACATAATTGATTAGGAAATTTTATTTAATTTTTCTTAATTAATTGTTGTCAAGGAAAGTTAAGGAAATTTTATTGTAATTAAATTTCCTTATTTACCAAAGCTAAGGAATATAAAAGAGGGGGTTCGGGTGCCTTCATGAGACACAACCTCTATTTTCTCTCCCTCTTTTTCCTTGGTGTTGTGGCCGACCATCCTCTCTCCCTTTCTTCCTCTTTGTGGTGGCCGAAACCCTTCTTTGCTTGGAGCTCTTGTGGTGGCCGGATACTACTTGGAGAAGAAGAAGAAGAAGGAGAGAAAGCTTGCATCCCTTGGAGCTTAGTTGGTGGAAAAAGTTCTTCATCCTTGGATTTTGGTGCTTGGCCGAAACTTGAAGGAAGAAGAAGAAGGTGTTAGGTGGTCCTCATCTTGGAAGATTGTTGCCCACACAACGTCCGAGGTTAGAAGAGGAATACGGTAGAAGATCAAGAGGTCTTTCTAAAAGGTATAACTAGTATTTTTCCTTTCCGCATTATACTAGTTATTTTTGGAAATAATACCAAATACAAGAGGCATGCGATTCTAGTATTTCAAATTTATTTTTCGATGTTGTGTTCTTTTGTTTTTCTTTTTCCTTGTGATTTGATTGTTCTTTTCGGTTGACCTAAAGTTATTTAAGGAAATTAAATATTAGCTTTCCTTAAAAGGCTTTGTCTAGTCGGTGGTGGTTGCTCCCATATCCAAGAAGGTCATGTGCCTCGCCACGTCAGAACTGGAAGCCAATTTTGGAAATTAATATTTAATAGAATTAATAACCTAGGTGATTTGGATTGAAAGTGTTAAGTTCCGCAGGAGATCCAAGTCTAAACCTAAAAGAACAAATAGATTAAACTTTGGATCAAACGTGTTAAGTTCCGCAGGCGATCCAAGTTTAATTTAAAAGAACACATGGTAGCTAGGAAAAGGTTCAGACCTTTGTATAAAATTTTTATACAGTGGAACCATTAGGTTTTCCGAGTAGCAACCAACAATTGGTATCAGGGCTAGGGTTTTGCCTCTGTGTATTTGGTATTAGTTTAATTATGCACATGTCATACATAATTTAGGCAGGTTAATAGTAGGATGTGCTAACTTTGTGGATGCAGGATCCAACTATTATGGCTTTTAGTTATTATGTGTGTGATTCGACCCTTGGACATGTCAAGGGCATTTATATGTGTGTGCATGATTGTAACAAAAAATACAGCAGGAGCTGTATTTAGTTTTATTAGGATTTTATTTTTGATCTAGTTACATGTACATTCCTTTTATGGAATATAGGATCGATGGATGTAAATTTTTATTTTATGTTCGATCTAGTTTGCACGTACATTCCTTCGAGGAATATAGGATCGAAAAATGTAAAATTCTATTTGTGTCTCGGATCAAATCTTGCAAGGCGTGGAACCTTTTAAGGACCAGAGGCGCAGCGGAAGAAGGAGCAAGATGGATACGACAGCAAGACCCGGTGGCGGTGGCCAAATATGGTAGCAACTTGGGATGACAACACACGGAGGACAACCATAGATAAAAGCCATAATAGTTGAAAATTAGATTTTCTATTTATTGTTTTTATATTGTGCTGTGTGTGTTTGTTAGTATACATGTTTAGTAGGCTAGCATAGTTAAAATTCCTCATTTATAAATAACTAAGTGGGAGAGGGATTTTAAATAAATTCCATGGTCTCCATTACTGGTTTGTAAGTGATGCAAACAAGCTTGCGCGTTGGCTCTGATTGCCTTCCTCCATATCGGATGAGCTTGTTTGTGGATCACTAGAACAAACTTCCATTTGGGATGACTATAGGAAGTTAATTAAGAGCGTGTGATCTTCCCCATCGGAAGGGGCACAATCTTATTAATGGACTTAGGGTCAAGTAATGTTATACACTTAGGCACAACTAATAGTATCCTCCCCATCGGAGTCACTGCTATTATTTGTGTGACCAAAGGATACCAACTATTAATTTTATTTGTCAAAAAGTTAGGTTGACAAGATAATAAAATTAATGGGTTAAATCCCTCCTTATACAAATGTTGAATTTGTATACGTCCACACTATCGTGGCATACAATATTCGCGGTGTTTTGAGGTGTTGGTTAATTTAAAATAGTATTGTTTGAAGAATCAATATTATTCTAAATTTAGAGTTCTGACCAAAAGTTATTTGCGATTCTTAGAATGACTTTCAACCCACTGTCCATCATACTACAACAGAATAGACTTACTGGTCCTAACTACATAGATTGGAAAAGGAACCTGGACATTGTTCTTACTGCTGAAAGCTATAAGTTTGTACTAACTGAGCCTTGTCCTGATGCACCCACTGGTGAATCTACCCAAGAGGAGATTGAATATCATAAGAAATGGGTAAAGGCAGATGAGATGGCGCAGTGTTACATTTTGGCTTCAATGTCAAATGTATTGCAACATCAGCATCAAGATTTACCAACAGCTTATGATATTATGAACAATCTCAAGGAACTCTTTGGTCATCAGGATCGGGCTTCTAGACAAGAAGCCATGAGAAAGATAATGACAGCCACCATGCAAGAGGGTACTCCTGTGAGGGATCATATCCTAAAGATGATGGCTTATCTGAACGAAATACAGATCCTAGGAGGAGAAATTGATGGGGAAACCCAGATCGATATGATCCTCCAAACACTACCTAGAAGTTTTGAGCAATTTCGCCTGAATTATAATATGAACAAAAGGGTATATTCATTGGTGGAACTACTGACAGAACTTCAGGCAGCAGAAGGATTGTTTCGTCATAATTCTCATATTCACTATACTGAAAATGGTTCTACTTCTAAATCGAAAGGAAAGAAGAAGAAGAAACAAGTTGGTTCAGCAAAGAAAGTGAATAAATCTCAGAGTACAGGACCTAAAGCTGGAATAAAGAAGCCGAAGGGCAAGTGCTTTATCTGCAGGCAGTCAGGGCATTGGAAGGCGGACTGTCCTCGTAGGAATCAGAACAACAAAGGTATATCTCATGCTCTAGTTGTTGAAACATGTTTAGCGGTGTTATCTACCAGCACCTGGTGTGTAGATACGGGAGCCACTGATCATGTCTGCAATTCCTTGCAGGGGTTCCAGGAAATTCGACGACTAACTGAAGGAGAGATTACCGTCTACATGGGCAATGCTACTAAAGTGGCGGCTGTTGCACTGGGAGATGTCTACTTATCTTTTAATAGGAATAGAAATTTGGTTTTAAGAAATTATCTTTATGTACCCAGTTTTAGAAAGAATTTAATTTCAGTTTCTAAACTGTTTTTGGATGAATATTCAGTTTACTTTAGTAACGATGTAGTTATTAAGAGAAATAAAGTGATTATCTGTTCAGGTGCATTAGTTGGCAATTTGTATACTTTAAATCCAATTTCTCCCACAAAGTAAAACATGAAAATTTATAACTCATCTTCTAACTCAAATAAGAGAAAAGAACCTTCAGAAATGAACCAAGCATATCTTTGGCATCTAAGGCTTGGTCATATTAACTTAAGTAGGATTCAGAGACTTATAGCCGATGGACTTTTGGGTTTATAAGAGTTGGAAAATTTTTCGACTTGTGAATCTTGCTTGGAAGGTAAAATGACCAAGAGGCCTTTTAAGGCCAAGGGGTATAGAGCCAAAGAAGTGTTAGAATTGGTTTATTCTGATTTGTTTGGTCCTATGTCTGTCCAGGAAAGAGGTGATTTTGAATATTTTGTCTCTTTTATAGACGATGATTCAAGATACGGATACATTTACCTAATGCGCCGCAAGTCCGAGTACTTTGATAAGTTCAAAGAATACAAGGCTGATGTGGAGAATCGACTAGGTAAAAGTATCAAGACACTACGGTCTGATCGTGGTGGTGAATACCTCTTAGGAGAGTTTAGGAATTACTTATCAGAGGCCGGGATTCAATCTCAACTGTCTGCACTTGGTACACCCCAACAGAATGGTGTGGCAGAACGAAGGAATATGACTCTTATGGAAATGGTTAGATCGATGATGAGTTATTCAGAATTACCAAATTCATTTTGGGGATACTCTCTGGAAACAGCAGTTTACATTATGAACTTAGTACCTTCTAAATCAGTTTCTTCTACTCCCACAGAATTGTGGAATGGGCGAAAGCCCAGTCTAAGACATATTCAGATTTGGGGTAGTCCAACACATGTGCTGAAACCAGATGCTGATAAGTTAGAATCTCGTACAGAAGTTCGCGTGTTTGTGGGATATCCCAGAGGAACGAAAGGTGGTCTATTTTATAGTCCTAAAGACCAGAAGGTCATTGTTAGCACCAATGCCCAGTTTTTAGAAGAAGACTATATAATGGATCACAAGCCCAGTAGTAAAGTTGTTTTAGAAGAACTTAGGGAGGACACGTCTACTTCAGTACCAACAGTACAAGATGAAGTACCACAAGAGACTGCAACACGTGTCACACATGATACACAACCACAGATTGTGCCTCGTCGTAGTGGGAGGGTTGTTAGGCAGCCTGATAGATTCATGTTTTTGGGAGAGTCTTCGGACTTGATCCCGGGTAAACATGAACCTGATCCCTGAACATATGATGAAGCACTCCAAGATATAGATGCAGCATCTTGGAAAAAAGTAATGAATTCTGAAATAGAGTCTATGTACTCTAATAAGGTCTAGGAGCTTGTAGAACCACCTGATGGTGTAAAAGCCATTGGATGCAAGTGGATCTACAAAAGGAAAAGAGGGACAGACGGGAAGGTAGAAACCTTCAAAGCTAGGCTTGTTGCGAAAGGGTACACTCAGAAAGAGGGAATCGATTATGAGGAGACCTTTTCACCGGTAGCCATGCTTAAGTCTATCCGGATACTCTTATCTATTGCTGCTCATATGAATTATGAGATTTGGCAAATGGATGTCAAGACAGCTTTCCTTAATGGAAGTCTTGAAGAGAACATCCATATGAAGCAACCAGAAGGGTTCATTGAAAAAGGCAAAGAGCATCTAGTGTGCAAGCTTAATCGGTCCATTTATGGACTAAAGCAAGCTTCAAGATTTTGGAACATCCGGTTTAATGAAGTAATCTAGTCATATGGATTTATTCAGTGTCCGGATGAGTCTTGTGTATACAAGAAGTGTAATGGAAACGTGGTGGTATTTCTTGTACTATACGTAGATGATATTTTGTTAATTGGCAACAATGTCAAGGTATTATCGGATGTAAGGGTATGGTTGTCCAAACAATTTGATATGAAGGATTTAGGAGATTGTGCACACATTCTTGAGATCAAAGTTATAAGGGATCGCAAGAAAAGAATGTTGTGTCTGTCCCAAGCTTCATATATAGATACAATCCTTGCTCATTTTAGCATGCAAGATTCCAAGAAAGGTTTCTTACCTTTTAGGCATGGAGTAACTCTATCTAAAGAGATGTCTCCGAAGACATCAAAGGAGATAGAGGACATGAGAGCAGTTCCTTATGCTTCAGCTGTAGGAAGCCTAATGTATGCAATGCTATGTACGAGACCTGATATCTGTTTTGCCGTGGGCATGGTTAGCAGATATCAGAGTAACCCTGGACAAGGGCAATGGACTGTGGTAAAGCATATATTAAAGTACCTGAGAAGGACCAGAGATTATATGCTAGTTTACCAAGCGAACGATTTGCTTCCTGTGGGTTACACGGATTCAGATTTCCAATCAGATAGGGACAACAGTAACTCTACATCAGGCTATGTGTTTACTTTGGGAGGTGGAGCCATTGCATGGAGGAGTGTTAAGCAGAAATATGTTTCAGACTCAACTATGGAAGCTGAGTATGTAGCAGCATTTGAGGCAGCTAAAGAAGCAGTATGACTCAGGAACTTTCTAATGGACTTAGATGTGATTCCTGATTTGCCCAAAATAATCACAATTTATTGTGATAATAGCGGTGCAGTTGTAAACTCGAAGGAACCATGAGCCCATAAGGCAAGTAAACATATAGAGCGCAAGTACCACCTGATACGAGATATCGTGAAGCGAGGAGAAGTTGTCATCGCCAAGATTGCATCAGCGGATAACCTGGCAGATCCTTTCACTAAGGCCCTTCCAGAAAAAGCTTTAGATCGGCATTTGGAGGGAATGAGAATCAGATGTATGGCAGAAGATATGGCAGCTTAGTCATTAGTATAAGTGGGAGATTGTTAGAGTGTATACTGAAAGCGTAAGCTTTTGTAAACATTTATTTTAAATAAAGAACCACATTTGGTCAAATTGTCTACATTTAGTTGTAGTTGTTCAATTAATTTATATTGTAGATAACATAGTATGTGGTGCCACATACAGAAGATGATGTTATCAGTACCTTATAAATTATAAACAGTAGCTCACGACTAAAATGGAAAGGAACAAACCATTGGAAGGTCGTAGTGTAATTAGGAATTAGTTTATCTTGACTATATAATTACACTAGTACACTTAGAGTGTATTGAGTAAGACCATTAGAGGTCGTTTCTTTTATACTGACTTTATAAAGGAACAAAGACCTCAGTTATTATGGAAGTGTGTGCTCTTGATCCTAATATAATAACAAGCACATATATTTGATATTTATTTCTTTAATTTATCAATGGGTGAGATTTAGTTCGATAAATCAATTAGCCCGATAAGTTGGGAAATGATATCACTTATAGTGTGTGTTGTTGATTATAGAAGGAAACTGTATCCTTGAAATCTAGGTTGATAATGTCCCCAAGATGAGCTCATAAGGATTGTCATGTTAAACCCTGCAGGTGGACTCAGTCCGACATGATGATAAGATTGAGTGGTACTATTCTTGGATTAAGATATTAATTAAATGAGTTGTCAGTAACTCACTTAATTAGTGGACATTCGACATCTTAAACACAGGGAGACTAACACACTCATAATAAGAAGGAGCCCAAAAATATAATTTGGGATTGGTGCGGTAGTTCAATAATAGTTCTCTAGTGGAATGAATTATTATTGATAAAATTAAGTTGTGTGTTCAGGGCGAACACGGGATGCTTAATTTTATCGGGAGACCAAAACTAATTCCTCCTCTCGGTCCCTATCGTAGCCTCTTATTTATAGAGTACTATACCCACCTTCGTACCCATGATGTAGGGGTCGGCCAAGCTAGCTTGTGGTTCAAGCTAGGGCCGGCCAAGCCGACCACCATTAAATTAAAAAGAATTTTAATTTTAAAATTTTCTTATGTGAAAGATATAATTTATTGGAGAGATTTAAAATTAAAATATCTCTTTTAAAAAGGATCTACAAAAGATTAAAGAAAGAGATTAGATCTCTTTCCTTATTTGTAAATTGGAAAGATATTTTATTTTTCTTCTTTATAAATGATTCACATGTAGAAAAATTAAAATTATAGAAATTTCTTTTTATCAACCATGAAGGAATTTTAAAGGGAAATTTTATTTTTTAAAATTTCTGAAGACAAATAAGGAATTTTAATTGTTGATTGAAATTGTCTTGTTTGCTCTTGTTGATGTAGCCGGCCAAGACATAATTGATTAGGAAATTTTATTTAATTTTTCTTAATTAATTGTTGTCAAGGAAAGTTAAGGAAATTTTATTGTAATTAAATTTCCTTATTTACCAAAACTAAGGAATATAAAAGAGGGGGTTGGGGTGCCTTGATGAGACACAACCTCTATTATTCTCTCCCTCTTTTTCCTTGGTGTTGTGGCCGGCCATCCTCTCTCCCTTTCTTCCTCTTTGTGGTGGCTGAAACCCTTCTTTGCTTGGAGCTCTTGTGGTGGCCGGATACTACTTGGAGAAGAAGAAGAAGGAGGAGAGAAAGCTTGCATCCTTTGGAGCTTAGTTGGTGGAAAAAGTTCTTCATCCTTGGATTTTGGTGCTTGGCCGAAACTTGAAGGAAGAAGAAGAAGGTGCTAGGTGGTCCTCATCTTGGAAGATCGTTGCCCACACAACGTCCGAGGTTAGAAGAGGAATACAGTAGAAGATCAAGAGGTCTTTCTAAAAGGTATGACTAGTATTTTTCCTTTCCGCATCATACTAGTTATTTTTGTAAATAATACAAAATACAAGAGACATGCGATTCTAGTATTTCGAATTTATTTTTCAATGTTGTGTTCTTTTATTTTTTTTTCCTTGTGATTTGATTGTTCTTTTTAGTTGACCTAAAGTTATTTAAGGAAATTAAATATTAGCTTTCCTTAAAAGGCTTTGTCTAGTCGGTGGTAGTTGCTCCTATATCCAAGAAGGCCATGTGCCTCGCCACGTCAGAACTGGAAGCCAATTTTGAAAATTAATATTTAATAGAATTAATAACCTAGGTGATTTGGATCGAAAGTGTTAAGTTCCGCAGGAGATCCAAGTCTAAATCTAAAAGAACAAATAGATTAAACTTTGGATCAAACGTGTTAAGTTCCGCAGGTGATCCAAGTTTAATTTAAAAGAACACATGGTAGCTAGGAAAAGGTTCAGACCTTTGTATAAAATTTTTGTACAGTGGAACCATTAGATTTTCTGAGTAGCAACCAACACAGAGGCGCAGCGGAACAAGGAGCAAGATGGATGCGACATCTAGACCCGGTGGCGGTGGCCACAGATGGCAGCAGCTAGGGTTGGCGACACACGGAGGACAGCAATAGATAAAAGCCATAATAGTTGAAAATTAGTTTTTCTATTTATTGCTTTTTATGCTGTGACTGTGTGTGCTTGTTAGTATGCATGTTAAGTAGGCTAGCATAGTCAAAATTCCTCATTTTTAAATAACTAAGTGGGAGAGGAATTTTAAATAAATTCCACGGTCTCCATTACTAGTTTGTAAGTGATGCAGACAAGCTTGCGTGTTGGCTCTGAGTGCCTTCCTTCATATCGGATGAGCTTGTTTGTGGATCACTAGAACAAACTTTCATTTTGGATGACTATAGGAAGTTAATTAAGAGTGTGTGATCTTCCCCATCGGAAGGGGCACAATCTTATTAATGGACTTAGTGTCAAGTAATGGTATACACTTAGGCACGTCTAATAGTATCCTTCCCATCGGAGTCACTGCTATTATTCGTGTGACCAAAGGAAACCAACTATTAATTTTATTTGTCAAAAAGTTAGGTTGACAAGTTAATAAAAATTAATGGGTTAAACCCTCAGAAAAAGTTAGGTTGCGAAAGGGTACACTCAGAAAGAGGGAATCGATTATGAGGAGACCTTTTCACCGGTAGCCATGCTTAAGTCTATCCGGATACTCTTATCTATTGCTGCTCATATGAATTATGAGATTTGGCAAATGGATGTCAAGACAGCTTTCCTTAATGGAAGTCTTGAAGAGAACATCCATATGAAGCAACCAGAAGGGTTCATTGAAAAAGGCAAAGAGCATCTAGTGTGCAAGCTTAATTGGTCCATTTATGGACTAAAGCAAGCTTCAAGATTTTGGAACATCCGGTTTAATGAAGTAATCTAGTCATATGGATTTATTCAGTGTCCGGATGAGTCTTGTGTATACAAGAAGTGTAATGGAAACGTGGTGGTATTTCTTGTACTATACGTAGATGATATTTTGTTAATTGGCAACAATGTCAAGGTATTATCGGATGTAAGGGTATGGTTGTCCAAACAATTTGATATGAAGGATTTAGGAGATTGTGCACACATTCTTGAGATCAAAGTTATAAGGGATCGCAAGAAAAGAATGTTGTGTCTGTCCCAAGCTTCATATATAGATACAATCCTTGCTCATTTTAGCATGCAAGATTCCAAGAAAGGTTTCTTACCTTTTAGGCATGGAGTAACTCTATCTAAAGAGATGTCTCCGAAGACATCAAAGGAGATAGAGGACATGAGAGCATTTCCTTATGCTTCAGTTGTAGGAAGCCTAATGTATGCAATGCTATGTACGAGACCTGATATCTGTTTTGTCGTGGGCATGGTTAGCAGATATCAGAGTAACCCTGGACAAGGACATTGGACTGCGGTAAAGTATATATTAAAGTACCTGAGAAGGACTAGAGATTATATGCTAGTTTACCAAGCAGATGATTTGCTCCCTGTGGGTTACACGGATTCAGATTTCCAATCAGATAGGGACAACAGTAAGTCTACATCAGGCTATGTGTTTATTTAGGAGGTGGAGCCATTGCATGGAGGAGTCTTAAGCAGAAATATGTTTCGGACTCAATCATGGAAGCTGAGTATGTAGCAGCCTCTGAGGCAGCTAAAGAAGCAGTATGGCTCAGGAAATTTCTAATGGACTTAGATGTGATTCCTGGTTTGCCCAAAATCATCACAATTTATTGTGATAATAGCGGTGCAGTTGCAAACTCGAAGGAACCACGAGCTCATAAGGCAACTAAACATATAGAGCGCAAGTATCACCTGATACGAGATATCGTGAAGCGAGGAGAAGTTGTCATCGCCAAGATTGCATCAGCAGATAACCTGGCAGATCCTTTCACTAAGGCCCTTCCGGCAAAAGCTTTCGATCGGCATGTGGAGGGAATGGGAATCAGATGTATGGCAGAAGATATGGCAGCTTAGTCATTAGTATAAGTGGGAGATTGTTGGAGTGTATACTGAAAGCCTAAGCTTCTGTAAACATTTATTTTGAATAAAGAATCACATTTGGTCAAATTATCTACATTTATTTGTAGTTGTTCAATTAATTTATATTGTAGATAACATAGTATGTGGTGTCACATACAGAAGATGATGTTATCAGTACCTTATAAATTATAAACAGTAGCTCACGACCAAAATGGAAAGGAACAAACCATTGGAAGGTCGTAGTGTAATTAGGAATTAGTTTATCTTAACTATATAATTACACTAGTACACTTAGAGTGTATTGAGTAGGACCGTTAGAGATTATTTCTTTTATACTGACTTTATAAAAGAACAAAGACCTCAGTTATTGTGGAAGTGTGTTCTTAATCCTAATATAATAACAAGCACATATATTTGATATTTATTTCTTTAATTTATCAATGGGTGAGATTTAGTTCGATAAATTAATAAGCCTGATAAATTGAGAAATGATTGTTGGTGCAATATCCCTCAGGTCAAAGTTGACCTGGTTGACCAAGCTTGAGTCTTGGTTTGGGTTTCAATGTTTGACAATACAAGATTTTGATGATATGGACAAGTGAAGGTGCAGTTGTTCATTTGGGGAGATTGTTTGGTGCAATTTCCCTCTGATCAGGTTCTGATAAGGTTGATTGAAGAAGAGTCAAGTAGGTTAAGGTTGTCCAGATACTTGACTGAGAAGTCCTAACTGGGATGTTAGGCAGAAGGAAAATCTTGGTGAGTGAAGCCAGGTGAAAGACCTAGTGAGTGAAGCTAAGCAGATAGAAAATCCTAGTGAGTGAAGCTAGGTGAAAGACCTGGTGAGTGAACCCAGGCAGAACTGAAAATCCTAGTGAGTGAAGCTAGGTGAAAGACCTGGTGAGTGAAGCCATGCAGAAGAGAAGTCCTAATAAGTGAAGCTAGGCAGAAGGGAAGTCCTGGTGAGTGAAGACAGGCACGGGGAAATCCAGATGGGTCAAGGTTGACCAGACATCTGGTGAAAGTCCAAGTAGGTCAAAGGGATTGACCGAATACTTGGCACGATGAAGGAAAGTCCAAGTAGGTCAAGGGAGTGACCAGATACTTGGCACGATGGAGAAAAGTCCAAGTGGGTCAAAGGGATTGACCAGACACTTGGTGAGAGAGTCCTAGCTGGTCAAGGGTGACCGGATGCTAGGTTTTATGTACCAACAAGTCATGGTTGACTGGATGTTGGTTTAGGGGGCTTTGGACTTGCTTTTGGGCAAAAACCAAGATCTGGATTGATCAGCGGATTGATCCAGCAGATCTGGATTGATCAGCGGATTGATCCAGCAGATTTGGATCGATCAACCGATCGATCCAGCAGATCTGGATCGATCAGCCGATCGATTGGATCATGCACAATCGATCAGCTGATCGATCGGGTGAGTCCCCACGAACATAACCCCTTTGGATCGATCCGTGGATTGATCCAGAGGTCCCAATCAATCAGTGGATCGATTGGGAGCTGCTGTTTGTGCGTGATAAGCCCTGGATCGATCAACCGATCGATCCAGGCTATTCCAGAAAGCACAGAGGCCCTTTGAATCGATCGGTTGATCGATCCAAAGCCTCCCCGATCGATTGGGAGCAATCCAATCGATCGGGATCTGACCGTTGGCATTATATTTAGCTGCAGGCGGGCGTTTCCTTCAGAAGAACTTCACCGATACATCTCCGATCCTTACAGCATCTTCACAGCAACTCTTTAGGGTTCAGATCGCCAGTTCTTGAAGGATCTTGGAGAGACATCCAAGTCAAGAGTCGATAACACAACAAGAAGAAAAGCTAGTGTTAGGGTTTTCATTGCTTATCTTGTAAGATATTTCTTGTATCTGTTTTCCCTTTGCTTTCTTCTTGTATAGAGAGATTGTAAGGCTTCTCCGCCTTTGGTAGTTACCATAAAGGAGGGTTATTCATAGTGGAGGGTGCGTGCGTGTGTGGATCCTTGGACTAGTCACCTCTTGTGAGGTGGATACCAAGTAAAATCCATTTGTTAGCGTTGTATGCTTTTGTTTCTTGTATTTCCGCTGCATATCTCTGAAGAAACGAGCAACGGCGACGACGAGCACGCGAAGAGCTATTCACACCCCCCCTCTAGCTACTTTTCGATCCCAACAAGTGGTATTAGAGCGAGGCCGCTCTTCACCGGAATCATCGCCGGAAGGGGCAAATAAAACAAGCAAAGCTAGAGGGTGAAGAAGTTGAAGAAATTCTACAAGTCGAAGACTTCATCAAAAGGCTCAACTTCAAGATGCAATTCCAAGATGGACTTGGATTTGACACAAGGGTGGCTCCACCGTACACATCCACAAGCTTCGATTCTTAGAGATCAAGAATCGAAAATTTCTTGATGATGGAGATAGAGCAATGGTTTGCTCTCATGGAAGGATTTGAAGCTCCAACAAACTCCAAGGGCAACCCCCTCAAGAAAAGCAAATGGAGTCAAGAGCAAGTTCAAAGGAGCAAGGCAAACGATAAAGTGACCAAGCTTTTGGTCAACTTATTGCCAAGCAATATTTTGGCTAAAGTTGGAGAATTCAAGGATGCCAAGGAGCTTTGGAGCAAGTTGACATCAATTCATGATATCCCCTCCACTGTACCGAATCAAGAGGAATCCAAAGAGATTGACTCATTGGAGCAAGATCAAGAGGAGGACTCTAAAGTTGAGAGATGCTCAACTTCCGAAGAAGAAGTTTAAGAAGAAGCTTCATCTTCGAGGGAATGCAATGAAGGGAACAAGAAGGGAGCATACTCCTTGTTCCATGTACAAGATGATGAAGCCTCCACCTCTAGGATTAGGGGGAGCAATCTTTGATGACACCAGATCAAGAAGAAGGAGAAGCTTCTACATCCGGGTCAAAAGAAGAAGAGGATGATGAAGCTTCCACCTCCACAAGTCAAGCAAAATCAAATGGAGGAGTATCATCTTCAAATCAAGAGGAAGCTTCTACCTCCGGATCAAAAGGAGAAGATGCCACCCCTACAAGCAAAGGTATAACAATTTCAATTAATAATAAAAATCATATTATATGCTTTGAATGTAGGGAAAAAGGGCATTACAAAAGTAAATGCCCTAAATTGGCCAAGAAGAAGGGCCAAGTGGCATAAAAGAGCAAGGAGAAGCCCAAGGAGACCATCCCTGGAACAAAGAAGAGTAAGGAGCACATTGTGTGCTTCTTGTGCAATCAAAAGGGGCATTACCGAAGTCAATGCCCTAAGGGGAAGAAGAAGGTGGTCAAGGCTCTTGGAGGAAGCTCAATTCAAGGGGGAGCCTCCAAGGTAAAAAGAAAGGTAACTTTTATTGAGCCTACCCCTTTGAATTATGGTAAAGAGCATGCTAGTACTAACCTATATCATTTTAATGCTATTTACCATGAAAATAGGAGGCATGATAAAGTTAAAGAAAATCATGTAACTTTTCATGCTAAAACCACTACACCTAGGGCTAGGAATGTAGATAAAAATCTAGCCAAGAACACCAAGGTCAATAACTATAAGCCTAGAAATAAAAATGTTCAAGGATTAAATAAAAAACCTAAATCTAGGGATTTATGGGAAGAAAATCAAGTCTTGAGGTCAAGACTTGATAAAATGGAAAAGAACATAAAAAGGATGGAAAATATCCTAAAAGGGCAAAATGAGCAAAACCTAGGTTTAGGAGTACTACAAGGGTCATCCAAGGGCCATAGAGGTTTGGGATACAAACCTAAAATCAAAAAGGATGTACCTACTTACCATAGGGTTCCATATAGCTATGGAACCAACCATAAGTCTAGAGGTCAAGTCAAGGATACAAGGGAAGTTATCCCTAGAAGTATCTTTGCAACGACAAACGTGACTAAGACCTCTAAGAAGGCTTAGAAAGTCACTAACAAGGTCACAAGGGAAGCAATCCCTAGGGTTGACTTAGAAAAAGTGACCAAGACTTCTAAGAAGCCAAACAAGGTCACTAGGAAGGTATCTAGGGAAGTTATCCCTAGTGAATACCTAGAGTATCCAAGGAGCACCAATAGGTTTTGGGTTCTTAGGAGCATCTTCTCTACCCCATAGATGGGTTAGAGAGTGTCAACTCTAAGAAGAAGGGTAGTAAACCCAACTTTGAAGAAATTGACACTCAAGGAGCATTTTCAAGGTTATTATCAACTTTTGAAAATGAAATGGATTTATGATTTACTCCTTGAAAGAGTAAAATGTGCCAAATTTGAGAAGTTTTGGTTTTATTTTAAAATGACACATATTGGAAAATCATAAGACCTACCAAGTTAGGATTTTGGTATGTTCTTAGGAAATTAAAGGCAATTTGAGCCTTAATTTAAAGTGTTACTCTTGTGAAAAAATGAAATATGCCAACATTTGAGGAATAAGCTTAATTTCAATTGGCATAAATTAATCAAGAGAATTAGAAATGCCCATTTAGGTTTTGACACTCTCTTGAAGCACTTTGGGCAATCTAGGGTTTTAGTTTTAGGATTAGCTAAGATTAAGGATACTTATATAGGTAATCTAGGTATTTTATTTATGCTAGACTTTGCCATGATTGTTTGCCCATTATATGCTATGACATCATGTTTTATTTTTACACTCATGCCTTATCATGAAACTACAAAAATACCATGTCATGCCATACATACATCATGTAGTTATAAGAAAATTTTCTTTTGAAAATTATTTTTTTGATGTATGTCATAAAATTATCATGCATTATGCTTATTTCCTTAAAATTAAGGACAAATGGCATTTATCAACAAGTCAACAAGTGACATCCTAGGTGGATGTTCAATATCCACAAAATGCCTAGATAGATATGCATGATCCCTAGATTAGGGCAAAACCAAATTTTACATCTCACAAAGACATATAAGATGACTTGTATGTGTTTTATGCACAATAGATACAAGTGAGATGTTAGATTGATGAACAAAACTCAACATGTTGATTTAGTGCATTTCTTTGAGTTTTAAGTTCATCAAAACACAGTTATGTGTTTTCCATCATTGGGAAAGCTAATGTACAAGTCATGTGCATTAAGCCCAAGGAACATGGTGGGATATTGGTTTTGAAAATCATTTTAAAATGCTTTTGGCAAACCTTGATGAAGATTATCTTTTGATAGTAATCATCATTGAATAGTTGAGCACAAACTAGAAGAAAACACTAAAGTTTTTGCAAGTTCTCTAATTTGTGTCAATCTTGGAAAATATGAAGTATTTTCTTATAAAATTATTTTTCCATGATAATATATGCCCTAAATAATCTCTATACAAATTTTTCACAATTTTTGGATTTTTGTAGATTTTTCTAGGGGTTTTTGAAGTTGAATGAAATGGAATTTTAGCAACTATCAGAACACCAATCGATCACCCGATCGATTGGAGTGCCTCAATCGATTGGGCGATCGATTGGGAAGGCAAATCCCGCTAGTAGAAGCTCGCTGGATCGATCCACCGATCGATCCAGCCCTTCTGAATCGATCAGTGGATCGATTCAAGCTGGTTCAATCGATTGGAACCCAACTCCAATCGATCGAAGATGCTGATTTTGGTTGGGAAAGCTTATTTTCAGCATTTTGAACCTATTTTAGTCTAGGTAATCATTCCTAACCCCTTAAAATACATTTGTATACATAAAAAGGGTGTTTTCATATTGAAAACAAGGAAGGATTGGCTAAGGGAGACTAAATTGAAGTTTAGGTTGAGGTTTGATTCAAATTTTGAGCTTTTGAACCTCAAAACTTCTAAATTTGGGGTTTCCTAAAGGTTTAGGGATTTCAAGTCATTGTTGGTGTAATGACAGAAGGTACGACCATGTCTTTAGGGGGAGGTACTCTTTAAAGACATGAAAATTATTTTTCATGAACGTTGGAAGGTGGTTAACCTTCTTTCAAGTAAAATGCTCAAGGTTGAGCATTGGATTAAGTTATAAATGCTCAAGGTTGGGCATTTGTCTACATTGGGGGAAAATGTAGGGTTGATAATGAAGGGTATGAGACCTTCATTATCGTGTTGATCACAATGAGTGAAGTTGTGAACAACGATGAGCAACTCTTCAGGGGGAGAGTCTCAAAGGGGAGAATTTTCAACAAGTGAATTTGTTGATATGTGCCAATAGGGGGAGAATGTAGGGTTTAAGTTAGGTCTGCATTATCTAGGAGGGAGTTTGCCTTCTTAGTAGGAAAATGTAGGGTTTAACTTACGCCTTCATTACCTAGTGGCATGAAGGAAGTTGAGGCTATGAGATTAGCCTAACTTAAATGAGGTATTGTCAAACATCAAAAAGGGGGAGATTGTTGGTGTAATATCTCTCAGGTCAAAGTTGACCTGGTTGACCAAACTTGAGTCTTGGTTTGGGTTTCAATGTTGACAATACAAGACTTTGATGATATGGACAAGTGCAGGTGCAGTTGTTCATTTGGGGAGATTGTTTGGTGCAATTTCCCTCTGATCAGGGTCTGATCAGGTTGATTGAAGAAGAGTCAAGTAGGTCAAGGTTGACCAGATACTTGACTGAGAAGTCCTAACTGGGATGTTAGGCAGAAGAAAAATCCTGGTGAGTGAAGCCAGGTGAAAGACCTAGTGAGTGAAGCTAAGCAGATAGAAAATCCTAGTGAGTGAAGCTAGGTGAAAGACCTGGTGAGTGAAGCCAGACATAAGTGAAAATCCTAGTGAGTGAAGCTAGGTGAAAGACCTGGTGAGTGAAGCCAGGCAAAAGAGAAGTCCTAGTAAGTGAAGCTAGGCAGAAGGGAAGTCCTGGTGAGTGAAGCCAGGCACGGGGAAATCCAGATGGGTCAAGGTTGACCAGACATCTAGTAAAAGTCCAAGTAGGTCAAAGGGATTGACCGGATACTTGGCACGATGAAGGAAAGTCCAAGTAGGTCAAGGGAGTGACCAGATACTTGGCACGATGGAGAAAAGTCCAAGTGGGTCAAAGGGATTGACCATACACTTGGTGAGAGAGTCCTAGCTGGTCAAGGGTGACCGGATGCTAGGTTTTATGTACCAACAAGTCATGGTTGACTGGATGTTGGTTTAGAGGGCTTTGGTCTTGCTTTTGGGCAAAAACCAAGATCTGGATTGATCAACGGATTGATCCAGCAGATCTGGATTGATCAGCGGATTGATCCAGCAGATCTGAATCGATCAGCAGATCTGGATCGATCAGCCGATCGATTGGATCATGCCCAATCGATCAGCTGATCGATCGGGTGAGTCCCCACGAACAGAACCCCTTTGGATCGATCTGTGGATCGATCCAAAGATCCCAATCGATTAGTGGATCGATTGGGAGCTGCTGTTTATGCGTGATAAGCCCTGGATCGATCGGCTGATCGATCCAGACTATTCCAGAAAGCACAGAGGCACTCTGAATCGATCGGTTGATCGATCCAAAGCCTCCCCGATCGATTGGGAGCAATCCAATCGATCAGGATCCGACCGTTGGCGTCGTATTTAGCTGCAGGCGAGCGTTTCCTTCAGAAGAACTTCACTGATACATCTCCGATCCTTACAGCATCTCCACAGTAACTCTTTAAGGTTCAGATCGCCAGTTCTTGAAGGATCTTGGAGAGATATCCAAGTCAAGAGGCGAGAACACAACAAGAAGAAAAGCTAGGGTTAGGGTTTTCATTGCTTATCTTGTAAGATATTTCTTGTATCTGTTTTCCCTTTGCTTTCTTCTTGTATAGAGAGATTGTAGGGCTTCTCTGACTTTGGTAGTTACCATAAAGGAGGGTTATTCATAGTGGAGGGTGTGTGCGTGTGTGGATCCTTGGACTAGTCACCTCTTGTGAGGTGGATACCAAGTAAAATCCATTTGTTAGCGTTGTATGCTTTTGTTTCTTGTATTTCCGCTGCATATCTCTGAAGAAACGAGCAACGCCAACGATGAGCACTCGAAGAGCTATTCACCCCCCCCCCTCTAGCTATTTTTCGGTCCCAACAATGATATCACTTATAGTGTGTATTGTTGATTATAAAAGAAAACTGTGTCCTAGTGATCTAGGTTGATAATGTCCCCAAGATGAGCTCATAAGGATTGTCATGTTAAACCCTGCAGGTGGACTTAGTCCGACATGATGATAAGGTTGAGTGGTATTATTCTTGGACTAAGATATTAATTAAATGAGTTGTCAGTAACTCACTTAATTAGTGGACATTCGACATCTTAAACACAGGGAGACTAACACACTCATAAAAAGAAGGAGCCCAAAAATGTAATTTGGGATTGGTGCGGTAGTTCAATAATAGTTCTCTAGTGGAATGAGTTATTATTGATAAAATTAAGTTGTGTGTTCGGGGCGAACACGGGATGCTTAATTTTATCGGGAGACCAAAACCAATTCCTCCTCTCGGTCCCTATCGTAGCCTCTTATTTATAGAGTACTATACCCACCTATGCCCACCTTCATACCCATGATATAGGGGTCGGCCAAGCTAGCTTGTGGATCAAGCTAGGGCCGACCAAGCCTTGGTTCATGGGTGGCCGGCCCTAGCTTGAACCCAAGCTTAGGTGGCCGGTCCCCATTAAATTAAAAAGAATTTTAATTTTAAATTTTTCTTATGTAAAAGATATAATTTATTGGTGAGATTTAAAATTAAAATATCTCTTTTAAAAGGATCTACAAATGATTAAAGAAAGAAATTAGATCTCTTTCCTTATTTGTAGATTGGAAAGATATTTTATTTTTCTTCTTTATAAATTATTCACATGTAGAAAAATTAAAATTATAGAAATTTCTTTTTATCAATCATGAAGGGATTTTAAAGGGAAATTTTATTTTTTTTTTAAATTTCCAAAGACAAATAAGGAATTTTAATTGTTGATTGAATTTGTCTTGTTTGCTCTTATTGATGTGGCCGGCCAAGACATGAAGGTTTAGGAAATTTTGTTTGATTTTTCTTAATTAATTCATGTCAAGGAAAATTAAGGAAATTTTATTGTAATTAAATTTCCTTATTTACCAAAGCTAAGGATTATAAAAGAGGAGGTTGGGGTGCCTTCATGACACACAACTTTTATTATTCTTCTCCCTCTTTTCTTCTTTGGTGTGGCAGGCCTCATCCTTTCTCTTCTCTCCATCCTTGTGGCCGAACCTCACATCTTCTTGGAGATCAAGTGGTGGCCGGATTCTAGCTTGGAGAAGAAGGAGAGAAAGCTTGTATCCCTTAGAGCATTGGTGGTGTTTTCTCTTCATCCTTGGAGGAGCTCTTGTTGTGGCCGAACCTTGCAAGGAGGAGAAGAAGGTTCTTTGGTGGTTTCTCATCTCGGAAGATCGTTGCCCACACAACGTTCGAGGTTAGAAGAGGAATACGGTAGAAGACCTAGAGGTTTTTACTTGTAAAAGAAAAGGTATACTAGTATTTAATTTCCACATCATACTAGTTTTATCTTCATGTAAAAATACCAAATACAAAAGGCATGCGATTCTAGTATTTCGAATTTGTTTTCGATGTTGTGTTCTTTTGTTTTTCTTTTCCTTGTGATTTGATTGTTCTTTTCAGTTGACCTAAAGTTATTTAAGGAAATTAAATATTAACTTTCCTTAAAAGGCTTTGTCTAGGCGGTGGTGGTTGTTCCCATATCCAAGAAGGCCATGTGCCTCGCCATGAAGTCCTGGAAGCCAATTTTGGAAACTAATATTTAATAAAATTAATAACCTAGGTGATTTGGATCGAATGCTGAATAAATGCTGATTGAATCGGTCGACCGATCCCCAGGTTCGGTCGACCGATCAGCTTATTTCCTTTGCTGCTGATCGATGCTGATGATCTGTCCTGTGCTGAGTCACTATGGTTCGGTCGACCGAACCAGTCGACTGATCTTACGGTTTGGTCGACTGATCAGGCTTTGATCTGACTTGGACTCAGTTCTGAACTGACCTGATTCTGTGCTGATTCTGGTTGGTTCGGTTGACCGATCCTACTATTCGGTCGACCGATCAGCTCGGATCTGCAAAACAGTATTAGCGAAAAAATCTCCTGCAAAACATATATTAGAGCAATAATATATAAAGCAGGAATATGCACGCAGTAGGACTGTCTTGATCTCAACTTTTGAAACCTTCCCGGTTTTATCAGTTGGATCAGCGACCTAAGGTTGTTCCCTTCGGGAACCCGACCTCACTGTCGCTCCTCCAGTTGTTTACCTCAACCTACCTGCCAAACTTAGATCCTCCAGATCTAGTTTGGACTTTTCACTCAGCATTGATCGACTCCCCAGGACTTTTCCTTTGATCTTCGGTCCTCCAGACCTCTCAATCACACCGCCAAGCATCCGGTCCTCTCGACCCACTCGGACTTTCACCTAGGTTCCATGATCTGCTAAGATTTCTCCTGCCTAGCCTCCAACTAGGTCTTTCCCGGTTGAGTAAACATCCTGCACACTTAGTCAATTTGTTAGATCACAACAAGACTTAATTTAAACCTTTGACAACATCAAAACTCAGGTTTGATTCTGGTGCAACTTGCACCAACAATCTCCCCCTTTTTGATGTTTGACAACCAAGGTTCAAAGTTTAAAAATATGCAAAAAGTAAATAAACAAACAATTTAACTTTTCTCCCCCTGAGTTAAACAACTCCCCCTGAATTCACTATCCCTCTCCCTTTGACACACATCAAAAATAGGGGTAGACCCAAAAAACAAGTAAGATTTTAACATTTTGCTAAGAAAAAATGATTAAAATATGAAAAATATTAACAAAGTAAAGTAAACTTTGAATAGAATTATCGAAAAATATGACTAAGGAAAAGTTTAAACATATTACGAAGTTTGAATAATATTTTGAAGGACATTACTAAATAATTTTGAAAAAATTGACTAAGTCAATAAAAATTTGAAATTTTGAAAAAAAATAAATTTTGCAAAACATTTTGAAAAATTATATTTTAAATAAATTTTGAAAAAGAATATTTTAAAAAGAATAAAATTTGAAAAATATTTTGAAAAATGATATTTTGAAAAGAATGAATTTTGAAAAATATTTTGAAAAACATTTTGAAAATAATATTTTGAAAAAGAGTAGATTTTTTTTCCATTTTTTTTTGGAAGTTTAAAGTAATTTTTTAATAAGTTTTAAAATAATTTTTAATTAGTTTTAAAATAATTTTTAATAAGTTTTAAAATAATTTTTAATAAGTTTTAAAATAATTTTTTAATAAGTTTTAAAATAATTTTTAATAAGTTTAAAAATAAATTTTATTAAATTTTAAAATAATTTTTAATAAGTTTAAAATAATTTTTAATAAGTTTAAAATAATTTTTAATAAGTTTTAATAAGTTTTAAAATGATTTTAATAAGTTTTAAAATAATTTTTAATAATTTTTAATAAGTTTTGAAATAATTTTTAATAAATTTAAAATAATTTTAATAAGTTTTAAAATAATTTTTAATAAATTTTAATAAGTTTTGAAATAATTTTTAATAAATTTAAAATAATTTTAATAAGTTTTAAAATAATTTTATTAAATTTAAAATAATTTTTAATAAGTTTAAAATAATTTTTAATAAGTTTTGAAATAATTTTTATTAAGTTTAAAATAATTTTTAATAAGTTTTAAAATAATTTTTAATAAGTTTTTAAAAAGTTTTAAAATAATTTTTAAAAAGTTTAAAATATTTTTTAAAAAGTTTAAAATAATTTTAAAAAATTTAAAATAATTTTTAATAAGTTTTAAAATAATTTTTAAAATAATTTTAATAAGTTTAAAATAATTTTTAATAAATTTGAATGAGTTTTAAAATAATTTTTAATAAGTTTTAAAATAATTTTTAATAAGTTTTAAATTAATTTTTAATAAGTTTAAAATAAGTTTTAAAATAATTTTTAATAAGTTTTAAAATAATTTTTAATAAGTTTAAAATAATTTTTAATAAGTTTAAAATAATTTTTAATAAGTTTTAAAATAATTTTTAATAAGTTTTAAAATAATTTTTAATAAGTTTTAAAATAATTTTTAATAAGTTTTAAATTAATTTTAATAAGTTTTAAAATAATTTTTAATAAGTTTAAAATAATTTTTAATAAGTTTTAAAATAATTTTTTATAAGTTTAAAATAATTTTTAATATGTTTAAAATAATTTTTAATAAATTTTAATAAGTTTTAAGAAGTTTTAAAATAATTTTTAAAAAGTTTAAAATAATTTTAAAATAATTTTTAATAAGTTTTAATAAGTTTTTAAAAAGTTTTAAAATAATTTTTAAAAATTTTAAAATAAATTTTAAAAAAATTAAAATAATTTTTAATAAGTTTTAATAAGTTTTTAAAAAGTTTTAAAACAATTTTTAAAAAGTTTAAAATAATTTTAAAAAATTTTAAAATAATTTTTAATTAGTTTTTTTGAAAGGTTTTAAAATAAATATTTTTTTAAAATAAGTTTTAAAAATTAATTTTGAATTTAAGTTTGAATTAGGTTTGAATTAAAGTTAAATGTATTTTTGAATTAGGTTTGAATTAAAGTTAAATTTATTTATTCGAGAAAGGTTATTGAACCAATGTTAGATTCAAACTTAGCTTTGAGTTAATCAAGTAGGCGTCCTAAGGATAAGCTTTCAGTTCAGTGGCGAGGCATACGGCTTACTTGGATATCCTTAGACCACTTGCTGAAGGCTTTCCTAACTATTCCCGCTAAAAAAACTTAATACTAAATTTTGGTAAAACTAGCCCATGTTTGACTGGGGTAGCTTCGGTCAGATCCACTAAGTCTAGTGCACCAGGTAGAATTCCATATTCAGCCTAGACATGCCTTCGACAAAGCTTCCTTGACGTACTATCATCCCAATCCATTCCGATGCTATGTTATAGGGTTTGGTAAACCTTTTTCATCTAACCGTTCTAAGCAGAAATAAACCTAGTCCTAAGTATTCAGTTTAGTTAATCAAGTTGGTTGTATTATTTTTCTACTTGCTCCCCCTGAGTCATAGCTTAGATAAGGTCTATTTAAGTAATGGATTTGACTCTTAGGGACCAAGTATAGATTTGGTTCAATTTGTTTGATTAAAAATTTTGTTTGAACCCATGCTTGGACTTGTCTTCCATTATTTTGACTGATTAAGGATAAGTATGATTTGTTTGTTTATTTGGGTTTGTAACCGAGTCCTAATTTGTTGTACATGGCTCGTTGCGATCCAAATACCATATTTAGACACTTGGATCCCATTTCGAACCTTTCCAACGTTTTCTTGAGTCGCTCGACTTGACCTTTCAAATCGAAATTTTCTTCCTCAAGCTTTTCAACTTGAGTTTAAGTTTCGATTTGAACTTGGTTAGTCGAGTCACTTAAGTTAACTTGGTGCTTAAGGTGGTCCATTTCCTTAAGTAACAAGTTATTTTGTTTTTCAGATTTTGATAATTTTTTAAACAAACATTTAACTACTTTAAGTAAATTAGACTTGGAATAAATTGTTACCATATTTGGATCTTCTGATCCGTTGCTTTCGTCGGACTCGATGTCGATCTCGGATTCATACTCCTCGTCGGACTCGGACCCGGAATCTTTGTTTCTTGCCATAAATGCAACATGGCTCGAGTGCTTCGTTTGCTCGGTGTCGGATTCGTCGGAAGAAGTTTCATCCCATGTTGCATGGAGAGCCTTCTTTCGTCTTGTTGATATGGGTCTTTCTTCTTTCCGATTTGGGCATTCATTTTTGAAATGCCCCTTCTTGTTGCATCCATAGCAGATCACTTCTGATTTATTTTGGATCTGGTTCGGTGGGGTCTTCTTGGTGCTTCTTCTTAGTCAACAACTTTCGGACCATGTTGACTAATTCTTCTTCGTTCGTTGAGTTCGAGTCTGGTTCGCTTTCTGACTCGACCTTTGTTTTTGATTTTGTTTCCTTGCTTGAACCTGCATACAACGTTACACCTTTCTCGACATGGCTTGTGTTAGACTGTTCGTGTAATTCTAATTCACAAAATAACTCGTCTAACTTAAGAATTGAAAGATCTTTGAAAACTTTGTATGCAGTTACAATCGGTGCCCACAAAGCATTCCTCGGAAAGGCGTTCAGAGCGTACCTTATCGTGTCACGATTTTCTAAGTAATTGTGTCCGATTAGGTGGAGGTTGTTAAGTATGTCCTTTAGACGAGCATGTAGTTGCGAGGTCGTCTCTCCAGGGAATATTTTTATATTAAATAAATTATTTAAAAGTAAATCCCTTTTGTTTACCTTCGAGTCGTCGGTTCCTTCGTGTAGTTTGACTAGTGAGTCCCACAATTCTTTGGCGTTGTCGTAGGGACCGACTCGGTTCAACTCCTCCATTGTGAGCCCGCACTGAATGGTGTTGATTGCCTTGTAATTCAGTTGAGTTTTCTTGATCATTTGAGGAGTCCATTCTTCTGGTTCTAGGGTTGTTCCATCTTTCGTCGGTAGAGTGTAACCTTTTAGGATTGTGAACCAGAGCTCGATGTCGGACTTCAAGTAGCACTCCATTCTATTTTTCCAGTAACTAAAGTTTTCTCCTTTGAACAATGGAGGCCTTACGGTGCTGTAACCTTCTTGATAAGAATTCTGTAGGATCGAAAAGAATTTAGATATCTCCACAATGACATGATATTGTTCACTTTGGGCCTAAGCCCTCATGGTTTTGCTCTTGGGCTCTACCCAAAAGGCCTCATGCCAATGGAGATATCTTTCTCTTATAAACCCATGATCTTTTCCATGTATTTTCAATATGGGACTATGTTTGCAACCTTGCAACCCCAACAATCCCCCCCCCCCCCCCCCCTCAAACAAAGGACCATGGGCTTCCCACGTCCGATCCTTGACCCACCAGGTCTTCCTGCCCCTCGGTCTACCCGACCTACTAGG
The DNA here is from genome assembly GCF_018446385.1 of Zingiber officinale. Taxonomy (NCBI): domain Eukaryota; kingdom Viridiplantae; phylum Streptophyta; class Magnoliopsida; order Zingiberales; family Zingiberaceae; genus Zingiber; species Zingiber officinale. Next base: position 40,343,112 of record NC_055990.1, on the reverse strand, counting down.
ACTTCCTGCCCCTCAGCCTACCCGACCTACTAGGACTTCCTTGCCTAGCCGCAACTAGGACTTCCTGCCCCTCGGTCCACCCGACCTACTAGGACTTCCTTGCCTAGCCGCAACTAGGACTTCCTGCCTGGTGTCTGGTCCTCTTGATCCGAACATAGGAGCCCCCACTTTCTTTGCTCGAGGTCAATATTGTACTCACATGGTTCAATCAGACCATAGCTCTTGTGCACAGTCGGCGGTTAAACCTTCTGGCAGTCCGGGATCTGATACCAATTGTAAGATCGAAAAGAATTTAGAGATCTCCACAATGACATGATATTGTCCACTTTGGGCCTAAGTCCTCATGGTTTTGCTCTTGGGCTCTACCCAAAAGGCCTCATGCCAATGGAGATATCTTTCTCTTATAAACCCATGATCTTTTCCATGTGTTTTCAATATGGGACTATGTTTGCAACCTTGCAACCCCAACAAATTCGACATCCTTGTAAGATAAGAATTAAGAGAAAGATATTTCCAAGACTTTTGTCTTGGGATTAGTAGTGCTTGAGAAGAAAAAATAAACTTAATAAAAAAATGTTTCTAAAAGAAAAGAGAAAAGTTTTAAAAAATTGCTTTGAAAATTGGTTAAGAAATTTCAGAGCTAACCCGCTCTGATACCAATTGATAGATCGAGTAGTTGCGATAGAGGGGGGGGGTGAATATCACTTTTTAAAACTCTTCTTTTCATATATTAAAAATCAAAGTTAAGCAGCGGAATTGAAACAAAGAGACATGTTCTTTTACTTCGTTCGGAGCCTAGCTCGACTCCTACTCGAATGCCCGCGATCCTTGACCACACCGATGGGCAAATCACTATAACTCTTCTCTCCGAAATCCCCGGAGAGAAACAGATCATACAAGTACAAATAGAATAAGATAGTAACAATCCTACTATCTTATTGAAATTAAGTGCAATATAAAAATATACCGACAATTATGTATAGGTTGAAGTTCGGTCGGCACTTTCAGACGGAGTAGATTTGCGGAGTCGAAGACTTGTAGCACTATCCGTACGCAAAGAGATGACTTGAAGATGATCAGGAAAAAATCTCTATGGTCTCTGTCTTCGAGCCTACTTTTATAAATGTACTGGAGGTTCGGTCGACCGATCCCACTGTTCGGTCGACCGAACCCGCTCCCTTCCTTCCTGGCTGAAGTTCGAAGCTGGCTCGATCTTTCGCATTTACTGGTCTTTAATGGTTCGGTCGACCGATCATGCCTTTCGGTCGACCGAACAGCCTCCTTCCCTGTTCGTTGTGATTCTGCCGAGATCATCATTTAATGCTGAATAAATGCTAATTGAATCGGTCGACCGATCCCCAGGTTCGGTCGACGGATCAACTTATTTCCTTTGCTGCTGATCGATGCTGATGATCTGTCCTGTGCTGAGTCACTATGGTTCGGTCGACCGATCTTACGGTTCGGTCAACCGATCTTACGGTTCGATCGATTGATCAGACTTTGATCTGACTTGGACTCAATTCTGAACTGACCTGATTCTGTGCTGATTTTGGTTGCTTCGGTCGACCGATCCTACTATTCGGTCGACCGATCAGCTCGGATCTACAAAACAATATTAGCTAAAAAACTCCTGCAAAACAAATGTTAGAGCAATAATATATAAAGCAGGAATATGCACGATAGTAGGACTGTCTTGATCTCAACTTTTGAAACTTTCCTGGTTTCATCAGTTGGATCAACGACCTAAGGTTGTTCCCTTCGGGAACCCAACCTCACTGTCGCTCCTCCAGTTGTTTACCTCAACCTACCTGCCAAACTTAGATCCTCCAGATCTAGTTTGGACTTTTCACTCAGTATTAATCGGCTCCCCAGGACTTTTCCTTTGATCTTCGGTCCTCCAGACCTCTTGATCACACCGCCAAGCATCCGGTCCCCTCGACCCACTTGGACTTTCACCTAGGTTCCACGATCTGCTAAGATTTCTCCCGCCTAGCCTCCAACTAGGTCTTTCCCGGTTGAGTAAACATCCTGCACACTCAGTCAACTTATTAGATCACAACAAGACTTAACTTGAACCTTTGACAATATCAAAACTCAGGTTTAATTCTGGTGCAACTTGCACCAACAGCTGAATGGTGACACAATCTCATGGAATAGCAAGAAGCATGTCTGTGTAGCGCTGTCGACAATGGAAGTTGAATATGTGGCTTACCCAGCGGCTATGCAAGAACCTATCTGGTTAAAGAGATTCTTGAAACATCTAACGATTGCTGAGAATAGTGAGAGTCCTATTACAGTGTACTGTGATAATCAAGCTGCAATAAATTTTTCTAAGGATCTCAAATATCACAGAAAAGACAAACATACAAAAATTAAGTACAATTTTGTAAGATATATTATTGACAAAAAAAAGATAATTTTTTAGTATATCCCTATACATGCTATACTTGTAGATCTTTTTACTAATCCATTGATTAAAGAGTCATTTCAATGACATGTGAAGTCTTTAGGACTTTATAAAATATAACACTTCGTAAATATACGAAAATATCATGATTTATTCAATATATATGTTACATTTTGGATAAAAGTCTTGGTAAGCATATTGATAGATTGAGATTGGTCCACTTGCACGGACAATCATCTCTATTTGTTAAGTATAAATAAATGTAAGGTAGTTATTTATGGGTCAACTTATATAACTGTGAATAGAGACATACTCATAAGTTAAAGTCACTTTGAAAATTATGTCAAGATGAGATTATTTATGTATTAACAATGATCGAAGTAAATGCATTCATCGCTTTTTTGGAAATCACAAGAAGACGCAATAGAAATAATCAAAGTAAAAGAAAAACGAATGCTAACACAGATGATTTTACTTGGTTTGGAACCTTTAACGACTCCTACTCTAAGGCCCGCACTTGCTGAGTACTTTCATTGGGCAATCACTATGATCAGGAAGTAATTATAGAAGCTTAAGTATAATTGTAGGAATTAAATTATACCGACAATACAATCTTTGAAACCTTGAGCACAGGTTGTCAATGCAACTTTTAGGTATTCTGGAGATCTTTTCGGAGTAGCGCGTGAGTACGAAATTCGTAGCAATTGATAATTCGAAGTTGTTGGTTGAAGCCTCCTTTTATAGCCCCGTCCGGGCGCTTGGACTGTGTTGACGTGGTGAACTCTCGTCGAAACTTCATCCCCAAAGTTTTATCCACCTCCGGGCGCCTAGACTGTTAACGTGAGTTCAGCCAGTCATTGCGCTTCAACTGAGCTTCTGAATGAGTTTTGCTAGTCTGAGTGCCTGGAGCACCTTCGGGTGCTCGGACGACCCGGGTGCCTGGCCAGGCACCCATCTGGGTGAAACTGGTCTAGGTGCTCGGACCAACTCTAGGCGCCCGAAGTCTGGGCGCTTGGACAACTCTTTTTCACCTTTGTCTTTCCTAGAAAAAAAGAGTTAGTCCAGGCAATCATAATATGTTTATCCTACAAAATAAAGTTAGCATAATAAGGTAGTAGTATTAATTAGATCATGTCTCCCTGAGACCATGATCTAGTCACGATCTCAGCTTAGGTTTCCTAAATGAATCTAAGCTGGACCGATGCCTACTGTTCCCTCAATTGGAAATGCGTCCTCACTGGATCTCTCCTCCAGTTGCTTGCCTTACTTACTATTTACAAATTTTCTTGATGTCAGGTCCTTCGACCCACTAGGACTTCCTGTCAGATCTCAATCGATCTGGACTTCATGCAAGCTATCAAATTAGCTGGATTTCCTTCTACTAGATCTCAATCAATCTGGACTTCATACCAGCTATCAACCTAGCTGGGCTTTAGCTTGGTATTTTAGCCATCTAGGCCTAGGGATGTAAATGAACCAAACAGTTCACAAGCTATTCGGAGCTCGATTAGGTAAAAAGCTCGTTCGAGTTCGTTTGTTTAGCTTATCGAGTCGAGCTCGAGCTCGATTTTGAGTTCGATAATTTTATCGAGCCGAGCTCGAGCTTAAGGATATTCGGCTCATGAGCTCACGAACATGTTCGTTTATAGGCTCGCGAGCTTAGGCTCAAGCTTGACTCATTTAAAGGGCTCGAGCTCGGCTCATTTAAAGGGCTCGAGCTCGGCTCGTTTAAAGGGCTCGAGAACATGTTTGTTTATAGGCTCGTGAACTCGGGCTCAAGCTAGGCTTATTTAAAGGGCTCGAGAACATGTTCCTTTATAAGCTCATAAACTCAAACTCGAGCTTAGCTCGATTAAAGGGCTCGTAAATATGTTCAATGGTGTGTTGAGTTTAGAAGTTTAATGTGGTAGTTTAAGATGTTCAATGATGTGTTGAGTTTATATTATTATAGTTGTTAGGTTTGTTGAATATTTATTCAAATGAGTTTTCGAGCTCTCTTAACAAGCCTAAAAAATGAGCCTTAAAATGAGTCCAAAAATGAGCTCTAAAACGAACCTGAAAACAAGCTCGAGCTCGCTTAACGAGTTATGTTCGTTAACTATAATAATCGAGCTAATAACGAGCTGGTTCGCGAGCTTAGGAGTTCCAAAACGAGCCAAGCTCGAGCCTTGTGACAAAAGTTCGATTCGAGCTTGAGCTCGAATATAACTTAAACGAGCCGAGCTCAAGCTTAATACTGTTCGGCTCGGTTCGGCTCGTTTACATCCCTATCTAGGCCCATCAAGTCCTACACACTTTGCAAAAATGTTAGACAAACAACACATCTAATTTTAACCTATTTGTCATACATCAAAACTTAATTATCAATGTTACCTGCACCAATAGAATGGATCCCTTCTTCTTTACGATGTGAGACCCTTAAAATTATAAGTTAATCTCGATTTTACCCGAAGTGACTATTTAACTTTCTACTTGAAGTTCTAATCAGTATTTGCTACTTTAGTGTGTTTACTATTAGATATAGATGATTCGGTCTATGGAGCATAACTAGAAAAACGACTGATTAGAATGAATATATTCTAGTTGAAAAGGAAGATTAATTTTGATTTACATCTTTGACATTTATTCACTACTCTACCAGTTACATTTTTTATTGAGTATTTAAAATGTGATTGTGAATAATTGTATTGATTGAAGATGGTAACATGCTCTCAATATAATAGTCATTGTGAGAGATTAAAGATGTTCATATTGATATAAATAATATAATCTGAGGTAAAGACAAGTTATTGATGTCTTTGATTTGGTTGATAGAACAACTAAGTTAAGTATAATAACTTTCTTAGCAGTAATTGCTCACTATGTTTATTGTCGCATGAATCATTTTTCCTGAAGTATGAATCGAATGCTCTAAATAATCTTTATAGATTGACTTGGACGATTGAAAATATTAAAATTAAGAAAGTGAAAAGACACCTCTTCCCTTCATCTTCTAGCCCTTTCACCTTCCTCCATTAATAGAGGTAGAGAAAAATCATCTTCCTCTTATAAAAGTATAATTATAGAAGTCATATCTCAAATTGATTCTTTTTTTTTCTAATTCCTAAATTTTAAAATAAAATAATTTCATTGCACATATCAAAATTCACACACGTGAGAGAATATTGTAGTATTTTCTTGATGGTTTCTTAAGGAATTATCCTACACAAATAAATTACACAAATAAATTCTTATTTGACCTTTTGAATTAAAAACTTATTTATGACATTAAACAAATATAAACAATAAACCTTTATGATCTTTTCTTTTATTGCGATGCGATGCGATGCGTTCAAAACATGGATGACTTACGCGAGATGAGATGATAAAAGAGAAAATATAAATTATAATATCCAAATTATTAAAATTATAATAGTAAAATACTTTTAAATTTTCAATGTCTCATCACTAATTATAATGGGTGGGTCTTCTCCGAATCCCTCCTCGCCTTCTTTTTTCGCTGGCATAGCATGGAGGCCGGAGCTTATCTGAGTCGGCTAAAAAAACATTTAGGCTTTAGTATTAGTTGAAATTTTTTTTCCTCTTCTCTGACAATTGGGACCAACAAATATTTGAACTCGAAATAAAATAATATTTTTTAAAAAATAAACAAATTAAAATATTAAATTTTAAAAATAAAGTTTTATATAAAATTTAATTTTTTAACTGTATTAAGTTTTGATAACTTAATTCAGAAAAATATAAATTTTATGATATTAAATAATGTATTATTATTTGATGTAATAATACATCTAAAAGATATATAATTGTACAATTGGAAGACAAGTATATTTATAATTGTTTAAAAATAAAAAAGAACAAAATTAAAAAAAAATGAGAATAATAAAATGGGACAACAATAAAAAAAAATTATGTTCTCTCCTCAACTCATCATGATCCACGAAATATAAAAAAATATATAAATAAAAAACATATTTATAGAATGCCAAAATTCAATATAATCCTTAGAAAATAAACATTTAACTATTATTATTTATAAGAACTAAATGAAAATCTTTTTAAGTACAGAAAAAAATCATATTTTTCATCACTTATAATAATTAAAAATAATAGAACAGATATAAAGAAAAATTAACAAATTTATAATGGTAAATACATCTAAAAAAAATTAAACTTAATGTATATAAGAAAGGGAAATGATAATGATATCTAACTCGTTATTACTCAAAAAAAAAATAAAATCCTTCATTTTGATCGGACATAATGGAGTATGGTAGCACCAATCAGATCAGTGTGATAGTCCTAAGTGTAATTTCTCTTCTTCAATCTTAATGAACTAATGAAACACATAAAGATGAAGTTAGAAAAAAGGAAGAGGGAGAATTAACAAAAACTAATTATTTTATTTTATACTGTGTGTAGATAAAATAAAAAAATTTCTAATTCATATCGAAGAAAAAATATCACCAATAAAAGGGAAATAAAAATAAATTTAAAATATTAAAAAGTGAATCTCTATATGGGAAAAGACTATTCGCTCGCCTCCAGCGCCCCCGTCAATCTGTCCCTAGGCCAACACGGAGGAGGTAAATCACGGGTGACTACTAGCTATTAGTGCAAATGACCAAGACATGGGGGAAGTTATGTTCGGTCACGCCGAATTTCGATCCCAAGATCTCATATGACAACACCCTATGTTTTAACCATCGCACCGTCCCGAAGAAATTAAAAAGTGAATCTCTAGCACTATCTGTTGGAAGCTCTATCAGAAGCATTAATTAGAGAATGAGATCCTCTAATTCTTTTATTATATTGAGTCTATTTTTTTCCATTTTCTTTATATATATATATATATATATTAATGATCCCGATTTTTAGAGAATGAGATTGTATAAATATTCTATCACGTATATTTATTTAACATATTAAAAATAATAGATCCCAATAAAAATTAGGACCCTTAAAGCCTATGCCTAAAGTCGGCCCAGATAAAGACTTATGTCTAAATTTAACCCTAGGTAAAGGCCTATGTCTAAAGTTGATCCTGATCAAAGCGCATCAATCGGGTGTTGACATTATCAGCTAAGTCCTCCAACGATCAAATTAATACTAAGGTGAAAGAAGGAAGATTCACGTGTGCGAGAGATAGATGGTTTAAGAGCTCAAAAGGTAAAGGCAATGAAAATTGGCTTTCGTGTGTGAAAAGCAGATCCTATTTTTGGTTACCTTCATGGAACCTTATATAGCTGCATAAGTGGAAGATGAATGTAGATAATCACGCAAGCCCTTAGTGGGCTGCGTGGATGACCACATGAGCAAGGCATCGCCTACTGACCAATCACACAAGCGAGCCGTTGCGCCACGGGTGACAACCATTTGTCCATCCTATTGGTATTGCTTGGTTGTTAGCTCGATGTCGCTTTCCATGGACAGCCTCGCCGGGCTTGATTTTGACATTATGAATTGTCGAAGGCTAGTGTCTGACAGAGCCTCTCGAGCAAGATCTTTCATCGTTCTAGAAGTAGAGAAGGTCGGGCCATAATGAATCTCTGTTATTACGAGGGACGCAGTCCGAGCATATAAGAAAAAACAAACAAAATTCTGATAGAAGGATGACTCGACCGGGTTCATCCGCGTCAATGATCTCATGTGGCAACATGATGTAAAATTTTAGCATCATGTTGCCACATGATGTTAAAATTTTACAGATTATTATCATTGTTTTAAAATTGAAATTAAAAATAACGAACCTTTTAGGGAATAATCCTGATTAATTTTGCGCTTAAAAAATGAAAAAAAAAAACACACACTGACACGTGGCCGCATCGTTTGATTGGTTTGTGGCCCGTCTCACCCTCGCATCGCTTGGCTCGCTGCCTCGTCGCTTCCTCGCTGAGCGAGGGGCCTTCACTCTGTGTCTGAGAGGCAAAAGGGCCGAAGGCGGCGGAGACCCATGGCGGCCGTCGCCACTCAACTCCTCTGCTCCTCCTCTTTCACTGCGGCACCCAGGATGCCCTCGATTCACAGAGGAGATCTTTCTTCTTTCTCGGTTCGTTGTTTCATTTCCTCTTTCGTTTCTTTACCTCACTCTTGGTCTTATGGGAATGCAATCATTACCACCAGCTCGGGAGTAGCAGCAAAATTGGTCTCTTTCCACCCCCTCGTGATCGAAGTGTCCGTCTCCTTCTGCCTCCTCCCAACGCCTTGGCCCCCGCCCGAGGAGCAGGTAGGTTTCGTCTTTTCCTAAACATTTTGCGTTTTTATCTTTTCCGGCGTGCAATTGATCTTGCGCGAACTTACACTTTTGCATTTTTGAATTTGGCAGAGACGTTTGACCCGGAACTGAGATTGGTGTTTGAACTCGCTACGGATGCTGAACTAGTTGAGCTGGAACATATTCTATTTGGTCCGAGGTTAGGTTCTTGCTACTTATTTCTCCCGCTAGCTTTTAAATGTACATTGGAGTTTATTCATACACTTCCTATTGCACTAAATTTTACGTGTGAAAATTTACAAATTTGTCTGAGATCCTAGCCATGTGTTTAGTGTTTAGCTTGACAGGAAAGAAATAGGATCTATTTGATCTAACGTACTGTTTCAGTTTTTTAATTTTAATGCAAACATCGTAATCAAACTATAGCAATGCTTCTCAAGTTAGTGATTTATTTTCTTGATTTGCTGGCTGAAGTGAGATAGTTCATTGAGTTGTCCTAAGTACATCCTTCCCAGTTCCTGCTCTCTTGTTTCTTTTGCCAAACTAGTAATCAGTAGTATAATGTTATCACATACTTATGAAGATTTGAGAAACAGGACATTTGTTTATACTATTTCTAGTTAAATTCCATAATAAGTCTTAGATTTTTTTAAATATTTAATTCACTCTGAACTTTGGTATTCTTAGATATAATTTTATGCTTAGAGAATCACTAAGTAGCTTGTGAGACCCTTGATACAGATTCCGCCGGCGTAGAATGTCTCTACTATTCTCTATGGAACCAGCGATGCTCTGTGCAGTTAGCATAAAAAATATCACAGCACCAAAATAGAAATAAATGCATAAATGCTAAAAGAAAATTGTTTGCAAAAATCCCTCGAAGAGGACAGAATATCACAGAACTAAAAAAAACCACTGGTAAAAATAGGAAAACACTCAAATAATTTTCTTCATAAGATGTAAAATAAGAGCTAGGCTACATGATTGGAATCAAACAAGAATATATCAATCTAAAACCCCACTATTGTCTTCAATTTTGGAAATGAAACTAAATCATAGAACCACTCTCCCTAATTTCTGATGACTGTACATGCTCTCAGTGACACAGACCACTGAGTCGCTGAGAACTCTGGTACATTCTTTGGAGAAAACAATGTCAAAACCCTGAAAAAATATCCATATTGTTCACCTTGCTACAATTTTTCAGTTAAAGATCCTCTACAAAAAACCCTTGTCTTTTTTGCGTCTTCTACCTCCAATAGCAACCCCAATATGCAATTTTGTACTGCTCGCAAAAAGCATGAATGGTTATACATGGAGCACACATGATTGAGCATCCTCTCCCTGTCCGGCTAAGGAAGACAGGGTTGTCATCCCATCAGTATCTCCTTGCCATCCTGATGAGATCCCATATCTCTTTGAGCGGCTTCATCAACATATCAACACTGCTCTCATCAACTTTTGTTCTCTAATCACTTGTCTGGTCTAGTAGTACCTCATATCAATATGCATTGTCCTCAAATGATATATGGAATTTCTACTGAAATCAATAGCACTCTGACTATCCTAGGTGGACAAACCAAATAGTAGGTGGTCAAATTCCATGAGGGAGAGGAAACAAGACTTAAGTGATCCAGCAATTGATCTGACTTGCTTTCTTCACCCTTACTAGACTGTGACTGAAGTAGGAAAATGAGTATTTGTTGCATTTGATCCTCAAATAGTTGAAGACAGAGAATATGACAAGGAAGATGCTCAAATAAATAACCACTTCAGGCTCAACCTTGGAAAAAGTATAGTCTCATCAACGTGTACCATTCACAAGCTACCCATTAATCCAGCCCACTAGCTGACTAGCCCTATAAATACACATAAAGCACACATAAACAATCAACAACCCACAAAATCAAGAATGAAGCCTAAGGGCCAACAGATGTTAGTTTAACCAGCAACTATTTGAGGGCGATTGGCTGAAAAATCCCTTGGTTTGGTGCTCCATCAAGCTTTGGAATCAAAGAAGTGAGGAAATAATGTTGATTGATTCTCTCTCTTTTATCTTATGCTGCCCTTTGTATCATGTATTGATGTATTAGAGTTACATTTAATTGTTACTAAATACATAGTATTTATTTTTTATTTTTCTCTAAATTTTATTCTTCTAGTAATTCCACACATCTTAGCATTCTATGAAGGGTTACAATGTGTACTGTACTGATCTTCACTTCAGATGTCTTAGTTACATTTTTTTAATCTATCTCTGATTAAGCATTATACATTGACTGAGAAGCATGATTTATTTGTTGCAGCTTCTTTAGTCCCCTATTAAAATCTATAACAAGAAAACAAGAATTTAGTTTTACAATGGCTGATGAATATATCGAAGAACGTGAAGATTTTATAGAGCACCTAGAGTCACGGTTCTTGTACCTTGCAGCAGATGCACGCTCAACTTTAAGGTTAGAAAGGTGTAAGAATCTATGTCATACTCTTGTTATTTTGCATGTTGAAACAGTTTATGGTATGGGTATAGTTTCTATGATGAATCTGATCTAGTCTAATTAGTAGAAGCCTGGATTTGTTACTGTCTGCAACATAGAAATTTTGTTCATTCATTATTGTTTGTGTTGCTATCTTGCAAGAGGTTGGAGACCTTCCTACAAGAATATCTTGCTTAATGTGAAAAGAAAACTTGGAGTTCGTTGCTCAAGTAAATTGTCAACAGAAGACCTTGAAGTAGAAATTTTTCTCCATTTACTAAGTGAATACTCAAGGTACTTCTTATAATTTCTTCTTGGAGTTCTCATAACAACTTAAATTTGTATGCTTATTTTTGTAAAATGAACTGCCCCTATGAAACCATTTACGTCATATATCTAGATTAGTTGCTAAGAGCCTTATTTGGCTCAAAAGTGCCATGGGCTTCTTAAGATGTTACAGATAAATGTCTCCAAGCTTTGACCCTAGATTGGAGTGCTTGAGGTATAAAAGCTGTGTTAGGTGATTCTGTGGTTATTGATTCAAACAGTTGACTATCATATCAATTATGCCTATGGTGGATCAAAGTAAGACCAATTGAACTATTTTATATAGCTGTTTGACCAAAAGTTTTCACTGTTATCTTGCCTATTCTCATTTTAACTGCTTGTTACTTTTTGTGACTAACAGAGATTTGTGTTGTCAACTTAAACCTTATCGTTCAACATATTTTAATTCTCTCCTATTCTTATATTAAATGTTTAAACTTGACTCATGTCAGGATATTTACAATTAGTTTTAAGTCTATCATATCCTATCTTGAATTAAATTCCTTGTGAATTGTGATATGAAAGTGTCTATTTTACAGTGCCTTTCGTAGTGTTCTGCATATTGGTTATATGCAAAAGCTAGTTGTAACATGGACCTTCTGTTGGTATTCTTGCCAATTTCAGTGAAGAGATCGATCCTGTTTCATTTCCATCACTTGACAGAAAACTCCCCATGTCTTGAAAGTTGGAATATTTAGAATGAAGCTTCTCTTGGAGCATTAAAAGGTGGAGCAAAAGAGATTCAAAATGTTTTTGTGAAGGTTAATTTTTGTCAAAAACTTTCTTTTTTATTACATGATGTATGTTGTTATGTCCTGACATGGTTGGATCTCTCATATTCTGTTAGGGATGTGGAATATTAACTATGGCAAGGATATTTCAGTTGGTATGCTTTCATTCTTTATGATGATTTCCATTTCTCTCTCAATTTGTGAGTCTCTTTTTTCGATTTTGGCATAGTTGGCTAGGAAATTTTCTGGTAAGCTGCTATTGGAAGTTGCTAACTACGAGATAAAGCATGAAATAGTTAAGAAGGTGCACACTTCTAGGAGCCTGTAGTTGTCTTTACATTCTTTAGTCATTACTTCATACTGAATATTTGATGATTGATAAATTTTCATTATGCTTGCATTTCTTCTATTGGATTACTGCATGGAAGGTGGTACATGTTGGTCTGTGTGGTACATCAGTTGTGGATTCCATTTTTTTAAAGTGAGTGCAAATGCAGATCACGTCATTAGATAGTTCAGTTTCGGTTTGAGCCTCACCTGTGCAGATTGAGTTCATTTTCTCGTCCAACTGCACCTGAATCCTGAACTATTCAAACTCAGTTTTATTCAAGTCTGGAGAGAGAATTCTTTTTATGCATGAATGCAAAGAAGAGAGATCACACCTGTACCTTTGCTCTACATGAACGGAGAAAAGAATTTTTGGTTTATAAAATGGCACATATAAAAAGGAAACTGCATAAAAATAATAACCTTGCTGATGACCTGGGAGAGAAGAAGTGGTTTCATACATGAGAAGAAGAAGGTGAGCTGGAAGACACTTGAAAAAATTACATTGTTTGCACCCAATGTCACTGTAAAAGGTATAGGTGGTAGGAAAGTGTTGTGGAAGAATTTTGAAACATTCAAACATGTATATTTATTTGTCAGAAAATTAAATGTTGAGTAAAGAAAGAGCTTGTTCATGGCAGTCTGCTAGACAATCTAATGTTAAAGATGGTAAAACAATATAGAAATTTATCAATAACATCTAAGCTGTTGTTATCAAGGAATGAAGGAAAACAAAAACACATTTGTTAGTGTGCAGTTGACCATTCCCGATGAAACACGGAATCTCAAATGCATAATCGTCAAAAAATGGTTGACAGTTTGTGCATATATCTTCTATCATATAGAAGTCTGGAATATGTATGACAAGAGGGTCTTGAACTATTATTTATTATAACTAACATATACCTTTTTAGTTGTATTATTGCTAATTCTTCTATCCTCCAAGACATATTTTCTCTTTGAGATTGTCAGGGTGGACAATTGGCAGCTATCAAGCTGGAGGCAAAAACAGCTGAGCTAATTGCAAGACAGGTCAAGCTCATATTTTCTTGTCAGGCTACTTGAAAGCTAGAATATATCAATCCTTTAGTTAATTAGAAGTCATAAAAAAAATGAGTTGCTCTACCCACCCCTATTTGGCAGGGTTTGGCTCGAGCTGCAACTAGATATGCTGGAATTAGAAGTGCAATGATGCTCCTAGGACCAATGTAAGTTTTTTTAAATTTTTTTTTGCAAATACAAACTCAAAGATCAATGCTTTTCTTTGCAGAGACATCCTAATTTTTCAACTAACACGTTTGCTAGGTGTCAAATTCCATTGAGCTTTAGGAACACTAAATACATGAACTCATTCTCAATGTAATAATTTTAATTAAAACTTTCTTCATGTGTCATGCTCAGTAGGCATTGGATTTTAGGATTAGGTGACTCACTACTCTCAGTAGGTTTAGATCATAAAAGCAATTGCTTCAGTAGGGTGCGTTGTACATATAGTCAATGGTAAAACTCCTATCTATCCTGCCTATGTAGTTGTTGAGATGTATGTCTTATTGTTATTGTATGCTTCTTCATTTAGTTTGCTAACACAATGCTTATTGTGTCTAGATTGCAGCAAAGTTCTGAATTAGCTTGATAGCGTTATTATCCCCAAAAAAAGTGTGTTTCTTGTTGCAGCCTCAAGTACTAGATGGTACAACTTAAAGAATTAACTAAGCTTGTAACATGGTCTTTTTTCTTGGTGCCTTGAACATGGTTTCTATGAACCAATGCTTTACTAAATTTACATTAGGTTGGAGCTGACAGCTGAGGCCGTTATTTAGGATGAAATGACGCTTCTCTATGCAGTTCATAACTATCTGAGTGGCTAAATATATGACCTAACTTAAAGCTTAATGCTTTTAGAATGATCTAAGTGACCAACTCAATGAAGTTGAATTTGCAGCTTCTTCCTCTCCTTAGACACACGGAACTTTTCAACATAGTGAGACGTTTCAGAATGAATTTTGCTTGTAATTTGTTAATTAGCTTGCTTGCCATTATGTATCCAAGTACTTTTTAAGTTGCTAATTGTATATAACTTTGTCTGGAGGTTGATGCTATAGCCAGTGCTATAACTTCTGTACAACCAGAATGTAATAAGTAAATTATGTCAACTTTGAATTCAGGACTTTCAAGCTTTTGGTACATGAGGAGATACCATGCCATCTTGACAGTCTTTGACAATTATCCAGACAGTTATGTGTGTGAGAGAGAGAGAGAGATGGTTGGATTCCTAGATATTAGTGAGCTCACCTCTATCTCAATTTTTTGGTGCCTGCTAAAGATTTGATCTCATTGGACCAAACAGCATTTCAGAATTAAGTTCCATCTTTATATGCATTTGTAGTAGTTAACTGTAACCCAAATTTATCATGATTCATGTTCTTCATACATTACCAAAAACACGAAAAATAAAGTAGCCACCTGCTATTAACTCATTGTCATCAACTGTCTGTACCATTCTATAGCTGGCAACATAAATATGAAGAGACTCAGGGCCAGATAGTAGATACTTTTGATCTAACAGTGATGAGATGTGGACAAAAAGAAGAATATTTTTCTTCATTCTAGAGAGATGAGGATAACCCGAAGGAACACTGCAGTATGGAAGGATGAAACAGTCTATGTGGAGCAATTGAGATAATAGTGAAGCTTGCAGTAAGATTAAGAGGCAAGTGGCAGAACCTGGATTGTGCTGGGTGCTGTAATCATTGTGAACTAGGCAAGCACAAACACTTTGCAAAGTGTTCATTTGTCTTCATGAGCAACCAAATCTCTTTCAATCTAGTTGCTTGCAGATTGATTTTCTGATTGCTTTATTTTTAGTTCTTGACAATATTTTTCCTAGCTGAGAACTATGGATCAAAGATGCTGCCGCTTTCATCATTTTCGAGTATTTATTTCAGTACTAACTTTTACAGGCACATTTTCTCCCTTCCTGTGTTTATTGTCCTGATCACATAATTGAAATACTAGATTCCTTCTGCAGCATGTGGGGGACATTTCTGGCAGACGTTGCCATCCAAATGCTGGGTACCGATTATGCTCGAATTCTTCGAGCAATCTATGCATTTGCACAGGTAATGAAAAGTTGTTCTTATGTTGTGCATGAAAATCCCTTTTGCAATTATCTTCTTTCTCCGGGCAGATCCGGCTCACTCGAACAAATGGCTAGAGCTCGAACGAGTAATTGCAAACTTAATTTCTGGTAATTGTTCATGGATTTGTTGGACAACAAAGTCAGCAATGGATGGAATCATATTGTATTAGGGAATTTGGAGCAGCATTTACGATTGGACAATTCATATCTATTACAATTGTTATCAGCTGCAGTCTCAGGAATCTATATACTTGGCTATTCTTGTACATTATCTATTTTGTCAATTTCATTTTTTTGATAATTTAGGTGGTCTAGGCGTGTTGTAACTGAGATTTGAATCATGCGTACTTGGAGTTGGGAATCTACTGAATGCTTTTTCCGTTGTATTTTGTCAACTTCAGCGAGTTCCCCAGTGCATAGCTGATTCGATGATCAAATAGAAATGGAAATGTTTACGTTTTTTCTTGCCAAGAATCATATTTTTATGTAAAATTTAAAATGTTTATGTTTCTAATTATTTAAAAGTTATTAAGATTCAATTAAAAAATAATAGTTATTTTAGAGACGACTATTATAAACGTGTTTTCACACTTTCATATTGTTATAAACAAACAATCGACCGGAGATCTTAGGGGTATTAGTTGAATTCAAATAGCACTGATTTAAATTCAATTTACAGTAGAGATGACCTGAGCGGATAATCTCAGGCCGTCAGTAGGGGTTGATTTTTGCTCCGAGCCGAAGAATTGCCGAGCAAGAATATCGGTTGAGCCATTAGTCTGTGTTGCCGAGTGGGCGGATTGATCGAGCAGAGTTCGGATCGACAGGTCAGTCGGCCAGGTCGGTCGGCGGGTCAGTTGGTCGGCTAGGTCGGTCGGCCGGGTCGGCGGGTCGGTCAGTCAGCCGGGTCGCCGGGTCGGTCGGTCGGTTGAGTCGGCGGGTCGGTCGGTCGGCTGGGTCTGTCGAGTAGCAGAACAGGTCTTGACAAAAAGGAAGACCAGGTCTGTTTAGAGTAGAATGACCAGGTCTGTTCAGAGCAGATCTGCAGAACAGAAGACCAGGTCTGCAGAACAGTCTCGACAGAGCAGTAAGGTCGGGCAAAATCCCGACCGGACAAGCTGACCGAGGCCTGCAAGTAGCAGTTCCTTTGAAACAGATTCGCCCCCACCTCCGACTGTGCTTCGAGGCTTATCTGGGAGGTCTGTTTCGCAGGATACAACGGTCTAACCGTGAACTCCACTAAGCACCGGTGGTCACGGCGAACTAAGTGGTGTCCGAAAGCTACCGCGGGCAATCTGTCGAGCAAGAGTTGCACGACAGAGAAGGGGAATGAGGAGGAGAGCTTTCACTATGTTATCTATGTAACCTTTTGCCTGAGGTTGCAGCCTCCTTATATAGGAGCTCAAGACCAAAGAACACCATTAATGATCATTACTCAACGCCAGCTTTTCACTTGATCATTTTGATTATGCATTAATTTCCCTTTAATGCATCCGTTACACAAGCAGCAAAAAGATATATGTAGCAAAATGTTAGTTCAATGCAATCCGGGCCCTAAATTTACACCCCTCCCCACCCACGTATGAGAGAGAGCCTCTCCCCATACATTTGTTCATATACTCAATACATGTGAATCAATATAAACCAACAAACTTACCTTGAAACTTTCAATATGGGATTAAAGTCTCATTCACAATAGAACTTCTTCTCTCCCACCTTTTCTCCATTCACACTTATTCAACACATATTAGCGAAATTATCATTGTCATTTAATTTAGTATCGTCGCTAATCACCTGCTAAACCACTTGCTAATTCTAAAAAAAAAAACAAGACGATCTTATCCACCAAGATGTGGGGACCGCCC
The DNA here is from genome assembly GCF_018446385.1 of Zingiber officinale. Classification (NCBI taxonomy): domain Eukaryota; kingdom Viridiplantae; phylum Streptophyta; class Magnoliopsida; order Zingiberales; family Zingiberaceae; genus Zingiber; species Zingiber officinale. The sequence continues at coordinate 40,325,625 of NC_055990.1, read as the reverse complement.
CCAAGTTAGATGTCTTCACGGGACGAAGTGATTGGCCGTCGAACGGACCCAAAGGAAATATTTTAGTTCTATTTTTTTTAAAAAAAATATTTTCTGTTTTAATAATGTTTAAATTCGAAAAAGTAAATAAACAAAATTATCAACAAGCCTTGTTTTTGTCCTTTTGCTCCTCCGCGCGCCACGTAGTCTGTCGTTTGAGGGGGCCACATTTGACCATCGGGCGATGTGACTGCGGCTACCGGCTGGTGCAGGTCCTCACCGCGTCTTCTCGCGATCAGTCGGATACGGAAGCGACACGTGTCCTCTGGATAATATGGTCGTACACTTCCATGCGAATAGTTCCATAATAATTCCTATGCATCGACGTCGCATTTCCACGTCCGGACCGGTCGGCCGGTCTGCTCCGGCTCAATATGGCTGATCAATTTATCGCAGGGAGAACGCTATGCGGCGATTGCACACACATATAAATAATATATATATAAAATATCAACAAGTTAAGTTCTTTCCCATCCTTTTCCCCCTCTCCGCCATCTCAATCTATCTTCTGTTTTCGAGATCGAGCTTGTGCTGTTGAAGATTTCGATCGCGTTGACAGTCTACTCCCCTCCGCCATTTTCTCACGAGCTGGTGATTTGATTGACTGTTATTTATTATTATTTTATTTTATTTTTATTTTTATTTTGGCAGCTTGGTTCGAAGCCGTGGGATGATGGGAGTTTGATTTCTTCTATTTAATTCGTTTGCAAAAAAGTAAATGCGAGACAAAATTTCTCCCTTCCTTTCTCCACCCGCAGTCATCTGATTCGATTCGTTGCTGAAATTCGCAAATGTTATCCATTCGCGAATCTTTTTTTTCCCCTTTACTTTTGATCCTTTACCTTCTTATTCTGAGTTTTCGAACCGTCTTCAGTTTGATTTCTGTTCGTCGTTTGGTTGTTAGCGAGCTGTAAAGGTAGCGAAGGAATCGATCATGGACATTATAATCCTTCCCTGATTTCTTGTACTAGTGCTTAAGTATAAAGAGAGGAAAAGAAAAATCCAAACTTGGAGCTCCTTTTTTGCCATAATGGCGTCGAAATCTTACTCTAATCTGCTGGAGTTAGCCTCCGGCGAGTCCCCTTCCCTTGGGCGGATCAGCCGCGGCATCCCCCGGGTGGTGACGGCACCCGGCATAGTTCCAGACCTTGATGATTCCGACGACGACGACGACAATGCATCTTCCGAGCGATCGTCCCTGTCGCTGCCGCGTGACCGCACCATCATCGTCGCCAACCAGCTTCCTATCCGCGCCCAACGTCACCCGGAGAACCACAGCTGGAGCTTCTCCTTGGACCAAGACTCCCTCCTCCTCCAGCTGAACGATAGCATGAGCGGGCATGCCGATATGGAGTTTGTATACGTGGGCTGCCTTCGCGAGGAAATCCCAGTTCCCGAGCAAGACGAGGTTTCTCAGACACTGCTCGAATCCTTCAGATGCGTGCCTGTCTTCCTCCCGGGGGATCTACGCTCTCGGTTCTACCATGGCTTCTGCAAGCAGCAGCTATGGCCTCTCTTCCACTACATGCTCCCGCTGTCGCCCGACCTCGGCGGCCGATTCGACCGCAGCTTATGGCAGGCCTACGTATCAGTCAACAAGATCTTCGCCGACATGATCCTTGAGGTGATCAATCCGGACGACGATTTCGTTTGGGTTCACGACTACCATCTCATGGTCCTTCCGACTTTCCTAAGGAAGCGGTTCAACAAGGTGAAGCTTGGATTTTTCTTGCACAGCCCTTTCCCTTCCTCTGAAATCTACAGAACGTTGCCGGTAAGGGAGGAACTTCTACGAGCTCTGCTGAATGCCGACCTAATCGGATTCCACACGTTTGACTACGCACGCCATTTCTTATCCTGTTGCAGTCGAATGCTCGGCCTCAGTTACGAATCCAAGCGAGGGTACATCGGATTGGAGTATTATGGCCGCACAATTAGCATCAAGATACTGCCTGTCGGGATCCATATGGGTCAGCTTGGCTCTGTGTTAAGCCGTCCAGAGACAGAGGCCAAGGTTGCAGAGCTCACCGAGCAGTTCAATGGTAGAGGCCAAGTAGTGCTGCTGGGAGTCGACGACATGGATATATTCAAGGGAATCAGCTTAAAGCTTTTGGCTTTCGAGCAGCTCCTCGTGCAACACCGAGAGTGGCAGGGAAGAGTGGTTCTGGTTCAGATTGCGAATCCAGCGAGGGGACGAGGGAAGGATGTGCGAGAAGTACAGGCCGAGAGCTATGCAATGGCGAAGCGAATCAATGGAGCTTTTGGATTGCCTGGCTACAAGCCTGTGATACTGATCGATAAGCCACTCCAATTTTATGAGAGGATGGCTTACTATGTGGCTGCCGAGTGCTGTCTGGTGACAGCAGTTAGGGATGGAATGAATCTCATACCTTACGAGTACATTGTAGCTCGGCAGGGGAACGATAACCTGGATAAGGTTTTAGGCTCGAGCTGTGCCGGTGCCGTCCCGAAGAAGAGCATGCTTGTCGTATCAGAATTCATCGGTTGTTCTCCTTCGCTTAGCGGGGCAATTCGGGTGAATCCTTGGAACATTGATGCAGTGGCTGATGCCATGGACTCTGCCTTAGAAATGGGTGAAGCCGAGAAACAGTTACGGCATGACAAACACTACAGATATGTGAGCTCGCACGATGTCGGGTATTGGGCCAAGAGCTTTTTGCAAGATCTTCAGAGAACTTGCAAGGAGCATAGCCGAAAGAGGTCTTGGGGAATTGGATTTGGTTTGAAGTTCAGAGTTGTGGCTCTGGACCTCAACTTCCGAAAGCTTTCTATGGAGCATATTGTCTCTGCATACAGGAGAACCAGTTCTCGAGCCATCCTTTTTGATTACGATGGTACTCTGATGCCGCAGACATCCATCTACAAGTGCCCGAGCGCCAAGTCTATCGAAATTTTGAACACATTGTGTCGCGACAAGAACAATCTGGTCTTTCTAGTGAGTGCACAGAGCCGAAGCACCTTGAGCAGCTGGTTTTCTCCTTGTGAGAATCTTGGAATTGCAGCAGAGAATGGCTATTTCTTTAGGTGAGTTATCAAAGCTCCTATTTGCATTGTCCATGGATTCGTTCGATTTCGATCATCCATCAATTTTCAGGCTAAGGAGAAATGCGGAATGGGAAGCATGTATTCCAGTGGCAGATCATAGCTGGAAGCAAATTGCCGAACCTGTGATGAAGTTGTATACTGAAACAACCGACGGTTCGACCATCGACAACAAGGAAACTGCACTTGTTTGGAATTATGAGGATGCAGATCCGGATTTCGGGTCTTGCCAAGCTAAGGAACTCCTGGATCATCTCGAGAGTGTGCTCGTCAACGAACCTGTGTCTGTGAAGAGTGGGACAAACATTGTCGAAGTTAAACCACAGGTAAGCAATATGTAGATTTTGGTCGTAACTCGAACTGTAGATATACTCACTGTCATTCTCTGTTCTTGTAGGGTGTGAATAAGGGTTTAGTGGCTCGACGACTACTCTCTGCGATGAAGGAGAGGGACCTGTTACCGGACTTCATTCTCTGCATAGGTGATGATCGGTCCGACGAGGACATGTTTGAAGTGATTGCCAGTACTGTGCCTAGTTCCTCATTGTCGCCGGCGGCTGAAGTATTTGCTTGCACAGTCGGTCGGAAACCAAGCAAAGCCAAGTCCTACCTCGATGACACAGCAGAGATTGTTAGGCTGATGCAGGGTCTGGCTTCTGTTTCGGATCAAACTCCAGGGAGCCAAATTCCATTGGGACACTGATATTTTTTCTTGCTTTTCGGTTTGATTTTGTAATGTAACCGCATGGCATCGATGAGGTTCTCTCTGATGAGTGCCTATTGCCGATCTGTTACTTGTTTTACTCTCTAATTTGTGACCATTTTGTTGTTCTTGGTGCTGATTTATCCAATTCTGAGAGACTGTTACTTGTTTGGGTGAGTTGCGCCAAATTTGAATAAACACTCATCGAGAGGACCGGGAAACGAATGTTTAAATTTTAAATTTTGGGGGTGTTATTACAATTCTTAAATTTGTGAGGGGCATGTCAGAAAAGTTGGAAACCTGATCTTATCATGCGCTTGCATCGAACGTGCTCCTATCTGAGAATCGAAATGGCGACCTTGGCGGCTGCCAAGGTCCTGACTGCGGTCCTCGATCTTGCCGTCTCCTCCTCCGCCGCTTCTATCGCTCAGCGCCGCCGACTAATGTGCCGCGCCGCTGCTTCCCGCCTCGTTCCCCATCCGCCTGATCTCGTCCGTTGGGTCCGCCGCGAGGGTGGCTTCGTCCATCCCAACATCACGGTTTCCGATCGCGGGCCATACGGTTTAGGAGTCGTAGCAACCGGAGATATTCAGCCAGGGTCGGAACTCATTGCCCTACCCAGTCATCTTCCCCTTTTCTTCGAGCGGTGCCCGCATAACGATGATGGTGGCGGTCATTCCACTCTGATGCAACTGGCTCTACGGATTCCAGGTACGAGCACTTTTACCTACTGTTCTTTCCCAACACTGTTCTAGATGAGTTACTGAATTTTACCATAGTTCTACTAGCATGCTACCAGTTAATGTCTAGAGATGTATGCCAAGTATGAGAAGTTCGCTTTCATGTATCCAGTGAATTACACAATCCATTGATCTGATTTCTTCAGTAAAGTTGCAGAACGAACAAATATGTATTCCCCTCAGATGCCGGAAATTCAAATTGGCCTAGCATTGATAAAAATGAATTTTTTGTCAATCTGTCACTAATACTAATAAAAATATGTGCCTTCATTTAAATTTTCTTCAGAAAGCGAGCTTATACTAATTCTCTACACAAAAAAAGTATATTTGTAAGAAAAAAAATGACTGGATACAAAAAATGAGATATAGAATTGTACACCGTGTCAAAAAATTTCCTTTAGACTCTTAGAAGTTTTGCATACTCGTGGACCGTCTTTTAAAATTTGAAGAAACATATTTAGTGTTGGAGGGTTAATTTTATTCTGGTAGAACTTTTAGTGACACATGCATTGTTTGAGTTTCAAATAAACAAAAGGATTGCTTTTTTGTTTTCTGAATCCAATCGGCATTTTCCTCCCTCTATTCATATTATTGTTGTTGGTTGATACTAGGAATATCGTACCGGTTCCCCTATACAAAAATTTTGTACAAGTCCTGAACCTTTCCTAACAACTTATTGTGTTCTTTAGAAATTAAATTCGGAATCGCAAACAGAACTTAACATTATTGATTTCAAACTTAACTTATCTGTTCTTAGAGGTTTAGACTTGGATCATAAACGATACTTAATATTATAGATCCAAATCCACCCATGTTACAAATTCAATTAAATATTTATTTCAGAGATCGGCTCCCAGGTCAAACATGACGAGGCACTTGGCCTTCTTGGGTATGGGAACATCCACCACTGCCTTGACAAAGCCTCTCAACGAAAATCAATATTTAATTTCCTTATAGTAGCCCTAGGTTTAACCAAAAAGAACAATCGAATCACAAGATTGAAAAAACAAAAGAAACACAACTTCGAATCACAAATCCGAAAATCTAGAATCACTAGCCTCTTGTGTTTGATATTTCAAAATCTATACAAAGAAAACTAGTATGATGCGGAATAGAATTACTAGTTATACTTTTCTTTGTAAGCAGCAACCTCTTGATCTTCTATCGTATTTCTCTACTTATCTCGGACGTTGTGTGAGCAACGATCTATCGAGATAAGAACCACCAAGACACCTTCCTTCTTGCAAGTTTCGGCCACCAACCTTCAAGCTCCAAGGGATGCTAGAAACAAAGCCTCCTATCTCTCCTTCTTCCTCTAACAATATCCGGCCACCAACAAAACTCCTTGAGATGAAGATGCCGCTGGCCAAGGAAGAAGAATAGGAGATGGAGAGGAAGAGAGGGGCCGACCACCAACCAAGGAAGAGAGGAACCAAAGAAGATATCAGAGAGGGGCCGACCACCAACCAAGGAAGAGAGGAACCAAAGAAGATATCTTGTTATGAGGTGAAACACCTCTACCCTCTCTTTTATATTCCTTGGTCTTGGCAAATAAGGAAAGTTTTATTAAAAACTTCCTTATTCTCTTTGCTAATGAAAGGAAAGTTTAATAAAATTTCCTTTCAAACTATATATGGCCGGCCACCTTAATCCCTCTAAACAAGGAAAGTTTTAAACACAAAATTAAAACTTTCTAATTTGTTTTCAAAAATTTTTAAATAAAAATTTCTCTTTAAAAAATTTCCTTCATGGTTGGTCATAAAAGGAAACTTTTATAAATTAAAATTTCTCTATTCAAACATGTGTATGATTTACAAAAAGGAAAGTTTTCTCTAAAATTAAAATCTTCCTTTTAATCTACAAATAATAAAAGATATCAAATCTTTTCTTAATCTTTTGTAGAAAGCTATAAAAGGAAAGATTTAATTTTAAAACTCTCTTTTAAAGCATGAGGATGGTTACAAAAAAGGAAAGTTTTATAAAAAATTAAAATATTCCTTTTAACTACAAATAAGGAAAGATATTAAACCTTTCACTTAATCTTTTGGAGAAAGCTATAAAACGAAAGATTTAAATTTTAAACTCTCTTTTAAAACCATGACTTCCACATAAGAAAGATTTAAAAAAATAAAATTCTTTTTAATTTAATGTGGTCGGCCACACCAAGCTTGGGTTCAAGCTAGGGCCGGCCACCTATCTCACCTTGGTTTGGCCGGCCCTAGCTTGGGCTCCAAGCTAGGCTTGGCTGACCACCTTAAGGTGGATAAGAAGGTGGGTATGAGTGGGTATAAGACTTTATAAATAAGAGGCTACGATAGGAACCGAGAGGAGGAATCGGTTTTGGTCTCCCGATGAAATTAAGCTTCCCGTGTTCGCCCCGAACACCTAACTTAATTTCATCAATAATAATTCATACCACTAAAGAATTATTATTGAACTACCGCACCAATCTCAAATTACATTTTGGGCTCCTTCTTATCATGAGTGTGTTAATCTCCCTATGTTTAAGATATTGAATGTCTACTAATTAAATGAGTTACTGACTACTCACTTAATTAATATCTAGCTCCAAGAGTAGTATCACTCAACTTTATCATCATGTCGGACTAAGTCCACCTGTAGGGTTTACATGACAACCTTATGAGCTCCTCATGGGGACATTATCCACCTAGATTACTAGGACACAGTTTCCTTCTATAATCAACAACACACACTATAAATAATATCATTTCTCAACTTATCGGGCCTCTTGATTTATCGAACTAAATCTCACCCATTGATAAGTCAAAGAAATAAATACTAGATATATATACTTATTATTATATCAGGATTAAGAGCACACACTTCCATAATAACAAAGGTCTTGTTCTTTTATTCAGTCAGTATAAAAAGAACTTACCTTAAATGATCCTGCTCAATACACTCAGAGTGTACTAGTGTAATTTTATAGTTAAGATAAACTAATACCAAATTACACTACGACTATTCCAATGGTTTGTTCCTTTCCATCTTAGTCGTGAGCTACTGTTTATAATTTATAAGAAATTGATAACATGATCTTCTGTGTGTGACACCACACACCATGTTATCTACAATATAAATTAATTGAACAACTACTCTTAGCATACAAATGTAGACATTTGACCAATGTGATTCTTTATTTCAACATAAATGTTTACAAAAAGCTAGACTTTTAGTATAGATTTTAACAATTGTGCACTAGAAATGATCTGCATATAAGTTGTGCTTTAGATTTATCCGGTAGACAAACTAGGGGAATGACCTTCGTCTCCACGATTAGTCAGGCGAAGCTCAGACAACTAGATTATATTAGAAAAAACTAGAAGTGATCTGTGCAACTGGTCTAGGACTTGAGTTTCTTTGTGCTGCACTTTGGATATGCTTTGATCCACACAGTTTGCACATAAATGAGGTAAAGAAGCATCTTAACAAGTTGATCTAAAGTCTTGAACATTTATACAACTTGATAGGACAGAGTCACAAACTTTGTGATTTAGACCTAGTTCCTATAAGGGAAGGAAACAAATAAGAAAAGGAAATTCATAGAAAGTGGATACAGCAATATTTCTTTAGTTGGGAGTTTGACTTTCTACCATTTCATTTAAAGGAAGGAAAGATAGAGGGAAACTTAAATTTTACAAAGTTATCTGCTCAAAACATAAAAGAAAAAAAAATAGAATTGAGAAAAATAATTTTAATGTTTTGGGTCAGATTTAATTGACAAAGAACATGAATAGTGCCGCCTTCCAAATCAGGCATAAGCAGTTTTATTCCTTTTTGATTGAAAAGGGGAAAAGTTTCCTTGTCTTTTTTTCCCCTAAGCACTGGGAAATCTTTTTTCCACCGTGTTTCCTTCAGTGTTTCTTTCCCTCATAAGAAACACATCCTAGAAAAAGTGCCCCAAAGTTATTTTTTCTTATTTTTGATGGTTCTTAAACTTTCATTTTTTAATATATGAGGTGCTCGGTATTTTGAAAATTAGGCAATTCTGATATTTATATTGAGGAGTAAATCGGACCATGTGGGAGTATTTAACAGACGAACTATGGTCAATGAGGTTGGGCTTGAGACTTCTCCAGGAAAGGGCAGCTGTTGATTCCTTCTGGTGGCCATACATCAGTAACTTGCCAGAAACTTATAGCGTACCTATTTTCTTCAGTGGGGATGACATAAAAATTCTACACTATGCTCCACTAACTCATCAGGTTTGGCATCCTTTTGCTTATTAGATAGTTGTTTTCTGTTCTTTCAGATTTCATACATATCTCAATGTATTTTGTGAACATACTGCCATTATTTCAGGTAAATAAGAGATGCCGTTTTCTTCTGGAATTTGAGAAAGAGATAAAACTTATGCTTGACAATGTTTCTCCAAGAGATCACCCCTTTGCAGGACAAGATGTAAATTCATCATCTCTTGGCTGGGCAATGTCAGCAGTATCTTCTCGAGCCTTCAGGTTGCATGGTGAAGTTCTTAGCAATGACAAGAAAGACATTCCAATGCTGCTTCCGCTCATTGATATGTGCAACCACAGCTTTATACCTAATGCTCGAATTTTTCAGGAACAAAACACAAACTCTCAAAATATGTCTATAAAGGCAAGTGCATTTTGTATCCTCACCATCAGTAGGGTTCTTTTGTTGGTTGTTCATCCTTCTACAAGCGAATTGGTTTAACTAGATTCTTTTTCCCAATACATTAGTAAGCGATTAATATGGTGTGACTGGTCTTTTTCATGTTTCAAAAAATCTTTGCTCTGATGATTACATTTCTTTTCCTTTGCATATAGATACTTAAATATTATGTTTTCTCTGTTTATTCTCTTATTTCCTCTCAAGTGTTTGTACAATGAATGTCCATGTACATATTAAGGATTTGGAGCATTTTATTCATCGAATATTTTGTTATGGAATATTTTAGCAGATATTTACTTTGATTAGCTGTAATTTGGTATATATTAGAAGTTTAGAATGTTTCTACTATATGTTATGTACGTATTTTTTTTTTTTTTTTTGTGATTTCTACTCAATCATAAAGCCATCTCACTTGACTTGAGAAGAACTAGATAATACAAGTGAGTAAAAGTTGAACTGTCCTTACAGCTGTGTAATGCCATTTTATGTTTTAGGCCAATGAGAAGATGTTCCTCATCCTTGTTACATCTAGCGATTTTAGCTACTATTTTCTTCTTGTTTTTTTTAATTACTGTTACCCGTAGGATTCAAGAATAACTGTACTTAATCCTCTTTAGTGATGTATATGTGTTTGCTTTCTTTTCATGTTTTTTTAGTGGTATCAAATATTTATTGAACTGGTAAATATTGTGACAAATCACAAATTAGTCAATTTGAGCTTGCTCTTTCATGTATATATATATTATTATTATTATTATTATTTTTGATATGCTAAGCGACGCTTTGTGTGCGACCGTGAGCGAAATCCGACGGGGGCTATTTGACGCGGCCAAAACCCAATTTTTTTAATCTCTCTCATCTGCATGTAACAACTATAAAATTCTCGTTTCTCTCTCATCTGATTGCATGCAACAATCACCGTGTTGTTAATTTTTAAAGGTGATGTAGCTGTGACAACATTGTAGTAGCTACTACACAATAATTGCTACACATTGTAGCAACTTCGGTATAGTAGTTGCTATAACGTGTAGCAGTGTTATTGTGTAGCTACTATGTTGTAGCAGCTAATTTACCGTTGTAGCAGCTACTGCACCGTTGTAGCAGCTACTGCACCATTGTAGCAGCTACTGCACCGTTGTAGCAACTTCTGCACCGTTGTAGCAGTTTCTGCATCGTTGTAGCAATTACTGCACTGTTGTAGCAGCTTTTGCACCGTTGTAGCAGCTTTTGCACCGTTGTAGCAGTTTCTGCATCGTGGTAGCAGTTTCTGCACCGTTGTAGCTACTGCACCGTTGTAGCAGTTATTGTATCGTTGTAGCAGCTATTGTATCGTTGTAGCAGCTACTGCATACTAACTGCTACAAGTTGTAGCAGCTGCTGCATAGTAGCTGCTACAACATTGTATCATCACTACCATAATAATTTTTGCATGTAATAATAGGAGAGAAGATAAAATTTTATTTTAATTTAAAAAGAAAGAGAGAAAAGTTGTTGCATGCAGATGAGAAAGAGATTAAAAAATTGGGGGATTTCGCTCACGGTCGCGCACAAAGCGTCGTTTAGCATATCAAATTTCTCTCTCTCTCTCTCTCTCTCTCTCTATATATATATATATTTATATATATATTGATTTTTTAGAATGGTTTTACACAGATTGTTCAAAAAATGACAAAGAACTAGGAACATGATAATGTAGATGGCATATGTTCTGCTTGCCAGCTGTGTTGTAGTTCGATGGTATATTAATTAACAAATTGTTGCTTTTCTAGATTATTATATTTTAATTACTGAGGCTATTGTTGGTTGGTGGTCTAAAATCAGGTTGTAGCTGACATGCAAATAAAGCAGGATATGCCAGTATTGCTCAACTATGGATGTTTAAGCAATGATATTTTCCTTCTGGATTATGGTTTTGTGATACCGTCGAACCCACATGATCATGTAGAACTGAAATATGATGAGAGTCTTCTTGATGCTACTAGTTTAGCGGCTGGAATTTCCTGTTCAAGCTTTGTATCTCCGGCTGATTGGCAACAGGAGATGTTATCCCGTTTAAATTTATGGGGAGATCAAGCTTTCCGCAAGGTATTACTCTCAACTCCTTTCTGTATACCTCAGTTTAAAAGCCAAAGTTCAAACATCTTTCTTTTGATCTCATCATCTCACTATCTCCAAGTATTACATAATAACATCTGGATACTAAGAAGATTGTGAAAGAGAAGAGAATCTTCATAGAAATGCTTTCTGTTGCAGAAAGTTACAAGCAATGACTGTAATATTAGTTATATTCAAGTCTGGAGGACTATCAAGTTTTTAAGGAGGGAGCCATGTGAAGTCCACCATTTCCCTGCTAAGCTACATGTTGTGAATATTCTTCAATTATATGGATACATCTTCGGGTTGCTCCTCTTGTAGTGAACCCCTTTCTAGTATGAACAGTTTGTTTGATCCTCTCAAGGTGCATTAGAGAAGTCATTGATGCATTGTTTGAATCATCTAGCTGCTTATGACATAATTGAATGCCTACATTGGGTAATTTTCAAAACAAGGATACAATCTTGCATAAAAATGTGCTTTCTTTAGCTTTGCACTCATCATCTTATTCAGCACTAAATACTTAATTGCCCATGAAAGCCATGCCAATCCTATGAATCACAAGTGACATAAAAAAAAACATTCTCAGCGCTTGGAACCCTCACCCTACAAGGCGGGTAAGACATGTTTAAATCATGTGGAGCTATCACCTCTCACACTTGATTGTAGTGACAACACACAAACTCAAAGTTCCCTATTCTGATAAAGCAGGGAGGAACAACAATTGAACATCCCATGCTTTTTTTTTTTTTTTAATGAATTCACATTAGTTATTTACGGAAACAACTATTGTTTGTTGCAAATTATTATTGTATTCTAATGAAAATTTATTTTGATATATTAACAACAATTTTTTTGAATTTATAAATATAGTTTCATATATTAGGTTTAGTTAGTTAAAATCTAGCTATCTACTTAAGTATGCCTAAGCTTTTAAAGACATTTATAGTCTAGTTAAATTTGTTTATTCATAATGGATATCTTAATCTTTTGCTAAATAAAAGATTCACACTGAGGTACTACGGTGGCATCCAAATGTATTTTTTCTCTGTAAATTAATCTCGCGAACATTTAGAATAATTTTCCCATTACTGTGAAATATGGGCACCAAGTAGTATTTGACATGAGCACTTTTCTGAATCGTATCAGATCAGGCTGTCTGGGACCACTCGTCGCTGAGCACAGGCAGAGAATATTGCTGAAAACAACCAAGAACTCAAGTTGTACAAGGAACCTTTAAGGACCAAACAACTTTTCAGTGTTCATTGAAAGAGGTTTGATGAAAGTTTGGGAGATTGCATGAGGTTAACCTGTTGTTGTTTTCTCTTCTTAGTGTAATATAATTGTGAACATTCGATGGAAGTTCCCATCATTGAGTTAATTTAGTTGAATACTTGTGGTGCCAGCCTCACAAGTATTCAAATTTAAAACCTCTTTAGGACTGAGTGGGGAGTATCCAATAGATCAGGTGCTTGGTAAGGCTAGTGTATGCTTAGTGATGCTGTGTAGGCAAGGTTTGTATATATGAAGTAAGCAGTACTTCTTATTAACTATATCTCAAAATGCGGAAACTTGATCCGATAAGTTAGTAAACAGGATGTGCTAGATTTGACGTGCAAATGAAATCTTTGTTTCTCCCTGGATCACTGGTTCTCCTATTGCTCTTTTTGAACTTCCTGACCATTAGAAACTGACAAATATTCATAAATTTCAGTAATTCCTTGTACATTTTCTTCTTTATACTAATCTTTTGATAATCCTAGTTATCTAAAGTAAGGTGCTCTTTTGAAATTTTGTCTCTGAAATATGCTTCGTTTTGATTTTTATTAATTTTTTTGGTGAAATCCTGTACTTCCAGAGCCCCAATGTCAATGTTTTTTATAATTTCACTCCAGGTGCATTTGGGCGGGCCTGGACTGATTGACGGCCGTTTGTTAGCTGCCCTAAGGACACTCCTCTCAGATGACAAAGAAACTGCTGAAAAACACAAGTTGGAAACTCTCATGACACTCTCAGATGATTTTCCTTTGGGAGTCTCGACCGAGATTTCCGCTCTTCGAACGGTAATTGCTCTCTGCGTAGTCGCACTGGAATCTTTCCCCACGAAGATAATGGAGGACGAAGCCATTCTGAAAAAGGAAATACCCAATTCAACCAAGTTGGCTGTCCAGTTTAGGATGCAAAAGAAGTTGATGATTATAGATGTTATGCGTAAACTCACTCAGAAGGTTAAGGTGCTGGCCAAGCTAGGATCAAGTGCTCAAGGGTAGGCCTCCATCACATTTATTTCTTGAGATCCAGAACTCATGCTATGTTTTTTTTCTTTTCAAGAAGCAAAGCATTTGCACATTTCATTTATTCAGTCAAGTCTTATGTTACTTGAAGAATTAGAAACGTACTTATCAACTCTTGCGCTTATAGAACATCCAATATTCCCCGTCAAACTGGTATTATAATTGTCTTGCATATCCTACCTATGGATTGGTTCAAATTGAATTCTATGTCCAGTCTGTAATACGATAGTTCGGATCATGACATCGAAAACGAGTTGAATATACTTAGCTCTAGTTGGAGTGTACCAACTCTAGTTCTCCCACGACAAGTAATATGTGAACGAGTTGAATATATATATTTTTAAAACATATATTTTAAACATGAAACCAATTACCACATATATATATATAAAGAAACATTAAATCAAACAAACAATGCCAAGCACATTCACTAACTAGATTTGTAGATTCTCGTGGGGGGAATCGGAAGCGCCCGATCGAGGCATGCAGCTTCTCATGCTCCACCTCCACGGAGATATCCTTTTTAATTAATCTCTTCATTTAATTCATTTTACAAGCACCCTAACCACCTAATCATTCTCCGCTAATTGAAGTGTAATAATCTTCAGAGCAATTCATTATCATGCGATGATCTCATCCGGCAACGCCACGAACCTCGTTCTCTTCTGCAAAACACATCAAAACAAAAAAAAATTAATCACTAATTAATAATTATTGTATTTAACACGGAACGTTAACTCGATCACATGCGCCTTGTTTGACTTCTGGACAAAAGTTGTAAATCGAGTTTATGACTTTTCCTATGATCACGGGCAGATTCTACTTTTTCCACATTCGGTTCATTTAATTATAGCGCGATTGTCGAGGAAGTTTCTAGTTCTAGAAACTAATGAGAATTCACCTTTTAATTGCTACGTGTTTGCAAGTATTCTTGTGTATTGAAACTCTAAAACATGGAAAACTTTTTTTTTTTTCATTTAAATGAATATTTAATCCGGTTTCCATTGAATTGATATTGATAAAAAAAAATATGGAAATTATCGCCATTAAAAATTTCTTACCTCCGTGCGTGGAGTGCTCGGGGTGCGCGAGGTGCGCAGCGTCGGGGTCGGCGGCTCCGGCGAGGACATGGCTGACGAGGGCGTCGTGGCAGCGCTTTCTCTGGCGGCGCAGAGCTCCATGATCCTCCGGGCGGCCTCCGCGGGGTCTTTGCTCTCCTGCATCAGCCTCTCCACCTGCGCCTTCGGAAGCTTCATCTTCAACCGGAGCCCGCCGTCCTTGGTCTCCTCCGCCGCGGCGATCGGCGACTGGAGGCCGGAGCCGGCGGCGGGAACTGAGAGGTCCGACATGGTGCGGCGGGAGAGGCGGAGGCTCTCGAGCCGCTCCTTGGCGCCGACATGGAGAGCGCCCGACCAGGCGCGCCGCGCCGAGCGGTGGCTCGGCGCCCGGGGCAGCTCCGCGAGGAAGTAGAGGCTCCCGGGCAGTAGCTGCGCCTCCGGTTCAAGCGCCTGCGCGTGGACGCCGAGGCGCTTGACCTCCTCGGCGTCGAGCAGGGTGTAGCCCGGGTGGTCGCGCAGCACGGAGGCGGCCTGCGCCGGCGGCTTCAGCCGCAGGGTGGTGCCGTCCACCTTCATCACCTTGGCTATCTTCTTTCTCTTCCCGCCCAAACTGTTCCCCATCCGATCGATCTTTCCTCTCGATTAATCGCTTTGGAAGAACAAAAGAAGCTCGTTAAGTTTGTGGCATGGTTTGAGTGGAGGAGGAAGGAGGGTGGGTCGAGAGAGGGCTACAAGGGACGTCGGGAGGAGAGAGGTGGCAGGGATATAAGGGACGATAGGGAGGAAAAGGTCAAAGAAGGAGAGCAAATTTGGATTTTCAATTGTCATTTTATTTAGGTTTGATAGGGATTGGAAGATGTGTTGTGCCGTGTTCTTATCTTTGATCTTATTTAATTTAATATTTTTTCATTCATACATAAATATTATTATTATTATTATTATTATTATTATTATTTATAACATTTGGATGTGAACGATGTAGACGCCTAGCATTACTAATTGAGTATATTCATCGTGTTAATTGAGTATAATTTCAGTGATTACTAATGTTTTACATGATTTTAGGGTTAATAAAAAACTCTTTAATTTTTTATAATATTAAATAATATTTTATTCCTCCTAATCTCGGTTCTATGATATCTGATAATTACATAATCAAAATGATAACTTAAATTAAACATATCCTTAATGTGTTCATGTAAATTTATTCTAGCCCCATGCTATGTTGCAATAGTAATCGGTGTTAAGTTGTTTCTTAAGTATTCATAGTTTGAATTTAATTTATGATGCTATGTAAATATTTTTTCTAATATGATTAAAAAACTAACACATTGGTTAAGTTGCTCGTGCTTTTGAATTTACTTGGTGGTCTGTCTCTAGGATAAATTAGATCGAAGACTTAGACACTTTTATTATATAATAATAATAATAATAATAATAATAATAATAAATTTATCCCAACTTTATAGGTACATTAGTTTGGAAGGTTAAACATTTTATTCATTTTATCTTAAAATGATTTATTTGTTTTTTATTTTAACGTTTAAGTTTTTTTTTTGTTTTATCTCCTATGCATTTTAATTATATACTAGCTATTGTGCACAAACATTACGTGAGCTAAACCTCTTGTACCAAGTGGATTAATGCAGGAAAAAATTTAAGAGAAGAAGAATTGACCTATAGAAAATAGTTTTAATTTTTGAGTATTGCCTCTACTATAGGGTAGAACTCTAATATTTTTAGAATTTTATACACCTCTAGAGTGTTTATAAAAAAAATTGGAGAGGGGGGAACGCGTGTGGGTAACAGACTCTCCTTTATAAAAAAATTAATTTAATTTTTTTATATCATATATTAAATTGATAAAAAAACTACTACACTTAATTTTAGCAAAAAAACTGTCCATAAATTGGGTAAGGGTGCGCCGCGCCGAACCCATGTAATAGGTAGTGCTAGGATGACGCTTGAGAATCTCAACAGTAAACTATTGTAATGGACTCTACCTTATAAAAATTAATTTAATATCATATTTGATCTTAGCAAAAAAAAAAAAAATCAAGAAAAATATGCTTTCTAATATCGTTGGCCCAAGGTATTTATTAAAATTTCTCTGCTTGCAGTGTTGCCAATTCTAAAATATGAGACTAAAAAGAAATTTAAATTTCTAATTGATTAATGAGAACATTTTCCAATAGTACATCGCAACAAAATCTCAAACTCTAGATAGCTAATTGATTAATGAGAAAAATTTCTAATAATACATTACAGCTGAGTCTTGAACTCTAGATCCATTATGCATTTGTGGAAATTATTAATAAATTTTGAAAATATTTTTGGTGTGAAACGAAAAAGGATATTAACATAATTTCATTTTAGGCTTTACTAAAATTAGTTAGTAAGGGAGACATATTTGTAATAAAATAGTAGGATATAATATAGATAAGAAAATGTATACATTTTCAAAGAACTTATTTTTATTTTTATTTAAATAATGTTAAACACTAAGTAAAATTTTAATATTTGTGAATAGAATTTGTATATTATAAATTGTTTGTAGTATAAGATGGTTCAACAATAAAATAAGATAAAATTTATTTAAATATAAATAATGATATAGTAGGAGATAGAGCTCAATGACGTTAAAAGATTCATACAGGCGAATCATCTAGTAGGAAAATACTTGGTTGCTATTGTTATTGTTGTAATATAAGATGACTATTTTGCAATATAACATATAAAGAACTCATAATACTAATAATAAATAATGTGACTAATGGTAGATTCTCTTAATTTCAATATAATTTTGGATTAAATTATCTACTATTTTGCAATATAACATATAAAGAACTCATAATACTGATAATAAATAATGTGACTAATGGTAGATTCTCTTAATTTCAATATAATTTTGGATTAAATTATCTACAATTATTAGGGAGGCACTCCAATTATAAAGGCAAAAGGTAAAATTTTTTCTATAATTAATAAAATATTTTTTGATATATAGTTGTGACAAAAGATGAAAAGAAAGATATATGGACCTGAGTCATCACAGTTAAAAATGATGATAGGAAGTCATTAAATAACTCATTATGCTTTGAATTCTTGAAAGCGTTTATTGTATCTTCATTCCACTTGGATTATGATTCAGTTAATGAGTAAATAAAGTGATTCGTGAACGGTAAATGATAGATGCACTCTTCAATTCTAATGCTATGTCACGTAGTTTCAAGAAGAAAATATACAAATTGGTTAGATTATATATTTATTTATTTATAATTTTTAAATTAATTTAGATTTTTTTTAATAGAGTTTAGGTTTCTTAACTTAACTTAATTATATAAGATTTTATATTTTATGTTTCTATGTATCAATTTTAGATTCAATAATATGATTAGTTTTTTCTTTCTTTTAATTTCTACATGGTATCAAAGCGAGGTTCTCTTTCTCTGACCTAATTTTTTCTATCATTCTTTATTATTGCTTTTTATTGCCGCTGTCGTCTCCTATTGTTACTATTGATTTCGGTGCCAACATTTATTTTCTATCCTGCTACTGTTGATTTTGGCGCCGACATCTATTTTCTATCGATTTCGACGCTGACATCATGTCCTGCCGATTTTGGCGCTGACGTTATTTTCTACAGATTTTGGCGCCGATGCTATTTTCTACCGATTTCGACACCGACGTCCTGTGCTGCCAATTTTGACGCCGACGCTCTTTTCTGCCGATTTCAGTGCCGAACCCCTATGTTGCCGATTTCGACACTGACGTCCTTTTCTACTAATTTTGACACCGAGGTCCTGTGCTACTAATTTCTACATTTGACATTCTTTTTTGTCTCGGATTCTTTGTGTGACCACAGATTGTCTTGACATCAGTTTTTGCGGATCATACAAAAGTGTATCCTTACACAGTTTGGTTATTTTGAAAATTATTCGTTCTATCATCATGCCTAGTCGTGCAGATGCTTCACGAAAATCTGATTCATATATGTTTGAGCAGTTTCAACAGTTCCTTCCTTCACAACCCTCTGCCATATTAGCTTTCTCTCATATAGGTTTGTCATCATCTGGTATTTCAGGTATATCTTCATCCTTGTGGATTTTGGACTCTGGTGCCTCTCATCATATGTCATCCAATTTGTCATCTTTTGTTTCTTTTTCTTCCAGTTCATCTATATCTCTTGTGACTGCTGATAGTACTCCTATGCCATTAGTAGGTGTTGGTTCAATTTTTACATCTTCTTTATCTCTTACTAGTGTTTATTATATTCCGAACCTCACACAATGCAGGCTTGTCACCTTTTGAAAAATTGTATGGGCATGCTCCTCTCTACTTCTCTTTGCGTATTTTTAGTTATACTTGCTTAGTCCTTCACCCACATGTCCAGCGTAATAAATTAGCCTCTCGGTCTGCTGTTTGTGTCTTTCTGGGTTATGGTGTTAGTCAAAAAGGATATCATTGCTTTGATCCCATTAGTCAAAAATTGTATGTCTCTCGTCATGTTGTGTTTCTTGAACATATTCTATTCTTTTCTATTCCTACTAGTTCGCATAATATGACAAAGTTAGATCTACTTTGCATTGATCCCTTCAATACTGACACTGAGGAAGCTTCACCCACAGCTCCTACTGGTAGGTCAACTGAATCTGGTACTTTGGTTTTCGAGATATCTGCTCCACATGCTCCTCCTTATGCCACTACCCAATCATCTCCTGAGGTTGCAGATGATCCTTCTCTCCACCGTCGTCAATCCAATCGTGTTAGTAAGTCTACTAAACTATCCGATTTTACTTACTCATGTTATTCTCATTCTTTTGCTTCAGTTGTTGCATCTATTCATTGTCTTTCTGAGTCCGTATCCTATAGAGAAGCTATTTGTAACCCACTTTGGTAGAGTACTATGGCTGAGGAACTAACTGCTTTGCATCAGAGTCATATATGGGATTTGGTTCCAATGCCACCAGGAAAACATACTATTAGTTCTCGTTGGGTATATAAGATCAAAACTAAATCTGATGGATCTATCAAATGATACAAAGCTCGTCTTGTTGCTAAAGGTTATTCTCAGGAGTATGACATGTATTATGAGGAAACATTTGCTCCTGTTGTAAAAATGACGATTGTTCGTACTCTGATTGTTGTTGCTTCTATTTGTCGATGGAGAATATCTCAGATAGATGTCAACAATGCATTTCTAAATGGTGATCTTCATGAAAAAAAAAAGTTTATATGATACCTCCTCTTGGTATTTCACACCAACCTGATGAAGTTTGAAGGCTTCGTAAAGCGCTTTATGGTCTCAAACAAACACCTCATGCTTGGTTTGAGAAGTTCTCTACAGTGATTACTTCATTTGGTTTTCATCCTAGTAATCATGATTCAACATTGTTTGTCAGATGTACGAGTGTAGATCGTATTCTTTTATCATTATATATTGATGACATGATTATTGGTGATGATTCTGATGGAATTACTTCCTTGAAGTCTGAGTTGACTCATTATTTTGCTATGAAAGACTTGGGTATACTACGCTACTTTCTGGACATTGAGATTGCTTATTCTCTAAAAGGTTATCTTTTATTTCAGTCAAAGTATATATCTGATCTATTTGAACGTGCTCGTCTTACTCATAATAGAGTTGTTGATACTCCTATTGAGACTAATACTCGATATTCTCCATCTGATGGCTCACCTTTGTCGGATCCTAGTTTGTATAGAACTATTGTTGGAAGCTTGGTTTATCTCACCGTGACTGGTCCAGATATTGCGTATGCTGTTCATGTGGTTAGTCAATTTATCGCTGCACCAACTATAGTTTATTGGGTTGTTGTTCTTCGTATTCTCAGATATCTTTGGGTCACTCAATTTCAAAGTTTTTTATTTTCTTCTACTTTATCTCTTGAGCTGTGTGCATACTCTTATGTGGATTGGGCTGGTGATCATACGGATCGCAAATCTGCCACTGACTTCTGTATTTTTCTTGGTGATTCTCTCATTTCTTGGAAGAGTAAAAAGTAAGATGTTATTTCTAGATCTTCCATAGAAGTTGAGTATCGTGCCATGACCTCAACTACTTATGAGATAGTTTGGTTGCATTGGTTGCTTGTAGATATGAGTGTCTCTCTTCATCAACCTACTCCATTATATTGTGATAATCAGAGTGCTATTCAAATTGCACGCAATTCAATTTTTCATGAGCGGACGAAACATATTGAAATTGATTGTCACATTACTCGACACCATCTTCAGATTGGCACCATCACATTATCTTTTGTTCCTTCAAAGCTACAGATTGCTGATATGTTTACCAAGGCACATTCTGCTTCACATTTTCATTTCTTATCTGACAAACTCTCAATGTTTCTAACTGTAGCATCGTGAGTTTGAGGGGGACTGTTAGATTATATATTTATTTGTTTATAGTTTTTAGGGCAATTTAGACTTTTTCTTTTTTTTTTTTATAGAGTTTAGGATTTCTTAACTTAACTATATAAGACATTATACTTTATTTTTCTAAGTATCAATTTTAGATTCAATAATATGATTAGTTTTTTCCTTCTCTTAATTTATACAAAATTGACTTTAAAACAAGATATAAATATATACAATTTCTTTAGTTAAATAAAAGGAATAAGTAGATAAGAATCAAGGGTGAAGTATGATGGGTGGTGGATGGAAAATTTTCATGAGGTCGGATCAATCATCCTTAAGATTTGTCGGTATAAATTGGATATCTAATATCAACTAAAAAAAAAGAGGAGTATGAATGCCTTGAGATAGGACGAGCTCCGTAGACAATGAGGTTAAATCTCACACATGATATAGTATATCTAAGGAGTTTGTGATGCTGGACTGTTCACTAAGACCCATATGACACCTGATAGAAAAATTTCATAGGGTCCGAACTGATCACCTTCAAGATTAGTCACCTCTAAGGGAGGAGTATAAATTGTTCTTGAGGCTACATGTGATGGTAAGCGGTGGGACATGGTCCTAGGAAATGAGGGTTAAATCTCACTCATGACACTTATTAGGACATGTAGAGAGCTAGAGGGTGGGTAAATAGTTTCGTTCACTTCTTTGAACTTGATTGCCAGCAGAAAACTTGAAATAATGCTAGCACATCTCATTTTACTTGGTATCTACCTCTTTAAGGTGACTAATCTAAGAGTTTACTCCTCATTTTCACAAATGCACTATGAAAATCTTCTTTTTGAGGGTGAAGAAGTCTTGTACAAACTCAAGCATGAGAATACAAAAAGAGAACACAAGAACAAAATAAGGACGAGGAAGTAATACAAATATAATAAACACCTTGCTCTCATTTCTTATTGTTTGAAAATACCTCTTGTTAACTCAAAAATGTAATAGTACTTTGATTTAGAATTACCAAGAACTGTCAGCTCGAATATCTCGTAAAACCTCCTTTTCTAGGGGTTCTCTTGGGTTGGAAAAAGCCTCCTAATCAATTAGGTTTTCTCCTAATCGACTGCCACCTTATCTGACCATTCAAAACCTATAGAACAACTCTTTTTCGCCTATCTAATCGATTGGTGAGTCATACCAATCAATTTGGTAATTTCTAATCGATTTCAAAGCTTTTATTCTTGTGATAAAACACTCCTAATTGATTAGCCCAATCGATTAACCCATGTGGAATTGATTAGCCCAATCAATTTAGCAACCTTCTATTTTCCCGTGAAAACCTCCCCAATCAATTACGATTGACATGCTGAATCAATTGGTCAATCGATTCTGACAATTTTTATTCTCTCGCGAAAATACTGCCTAATCAATTGACCCAATTGATTAGCCTTAGGGTAATCGATTACCTAATCGTTTTTGAACCCTACTATGCTTCGCAAAGACCTCCTAATTGATTGCCCAACCATAACACCCAAAATTAGAGTTTAGGATTTCTTTGCCTAACATCCAGTAAATCGTGACTCGTTGGGACTGTTGGGTATACAATCAAAGTCCTATATTAGGAAGATATGGAAAAGATTATGGATTTAAAAGGATGTAAGATATTTTCATTGGCATGAGATCTTTTGGGTAGAGCCCAAAAGTAAAATTATGAGGACTTAGACCCAAAGTGAATAATATCATGCCATTGTGGAGATATGTGAATTCCTTTTAGACATAAAAAATGTTATCAAAGCTGGTCTAGACTAGATGCCAATGTGGGGTGACCTTGAACGAAGTTGCAAAGAGGCCCAAAGCAGGTCAGGAGTGACCAGATACTTGCGGGAAGGCCTGAAGAAGGTCAAGAGTGACCGAATACGGATGCCTACGAGGAGACTCAAAGTAGGTTAGGGTGACCGAATGTTTGCGGGAAAGCCCGAAACTGGTCAGGAAGATCAGATGCTTACAAGAAGGCCTAAAGTAGGTCAAGAGTGACCGAATACTCGTGAGGAGGCCCGGAGTAAGTTAGAATGACTCGATGTTCGTGGGGAGGCCCGAACATGGTCAACGTGATCATATACTATAGGAAGGCTCGAATTAGGTCAAGAGTGACCGGATACTCACGGGAAGGCCCAGAGCAGGTCAAGAGTGATGGGATGCTTGCGGGGAGGCCCGAAACAGGTCAAAAGTGACTGGATGCTCCCGAAAAGACCCGGTCCATGAGAGTAATAGTGGTTCTTTATTTAAGGAGAGGATTATTGGGTATACAATCAAAGTTTCACATTGGAAAGATATGGAAAAGAACATGAATTTAAAAAGTTGTAAGATATCTCCATTGGCATGAGACTTTTTGCTCGAAAGTAAAACCATGAGGGGTTAGGTCTAAAGTGGACAATATTATACCATTATGGAGATATGTAAATTCCTTTTGGACACAATAGGGACTTCCTATTATCTAACATCCGATCAACCTTGACGTATTATGACTTCTTTACTAAGTGTCCGATCAACCCTTGACCTATTTGGATTTTCCATCTTGTGTCAACTTCCCGTTGGACTTTCAATCACCAAGTGTCTAGTCAGGTCAACCTTTGATCCGCTTGGACTTTTTCCTTGTCTAGCTCTGTTAGGACTTCTATTGTCTAGTTGTTAACTAAGTCTTAATTGCCTAGCCCCGCTATAACTTTCCGTTGCCTAGTTCCCAACTAAGTCTTTTCCGTTACCTAACATCTAATTAGGACTTTCTGTTGTCTAACCTCCAGTTAGGACTTTCCATTGTCTAACATTCAATTAGGACTTTTTGTTGGTTGATACTCGAAAAACCTAGAGGTTCCACTGTACAAAAGTTTTGTACAAAGGTCTGAATCTTTTCCTAGCTACCATGTGTTCTTTTAAATTAAATTTCGGATCGCCTGCGGAACTTAACACGTTTGATCCAAAACTTAATTTATTTGTTCCTTTTGGTTTTGACTTGGATCTCCTGCGGAACTTAACACGTTCGACCCAAATCACCTTAAGTTATTAATTCCATTAAATATTAATTTCCATAATTGGTTCCCAGTACTGACGTGGCGAGGCACATGACCTTCTTGGATATGGGAGCAACCACCACCGACTAGACAAAACCTTTTATAGAAAGCTAATATTTAATTTCCTAAAATAACTTTAGGTTAACCGAAAGGAACAATCAAATCACAAGGAAAAGAAATAAACATAAGAACACTACATCGAAAATAAATTCAAAATACTAGAAACGTAAGCCTCTTGTATTTGGTATTATTTCCAAAAATAACTAGTATGATGTGGAAAGGAAAAATTACTAGTTATACCATCTAGAAAGACCTCTTGATCTTCTACCGTATTCCTCTTCTAACCTCGGACGTTGTGTGGGCAATGATCTTCCGAGATGATAAACCACCAAAGCACCTTCTTCTCCTCCTAGCTAGGTTCGGCCAAAACAAGAGCTTTACCAAGGATGAAGAAAACCACCAACCAAGCTCCAAGGGATACAAGCTTTCTCTCCTTCTTCTTCTTCTTCTCCAAGTAGTATCCGGCCACCACAAGAGCTCCAAGCCAAGAGAGAGGTTTCGGCCACCACAAAGAGGAAGAGAGGAAGAGGATGGCCGGCCACACCAAGGAATAAGAGAGGGAGAAAAATAATAGAGGTTGTACTTCATGAAGGCACCCTAACCCCCTCTTTTATATTCCTTAGCCTTGGTAAATTAGGAAATTTAATTACAATAAAATTTTCTTAATTTTCCTTGACATGAATTAATTGAGAAAAATAAAATAAAATTTCCCAATTAAACTTATAATGGCCAGCCACATCATAGAGAGACAAATTAGACAAGTTTCAATCAACAAATTAAAATTTCCTAATTTGTTTCCGGAAATTTTAAAAATAAAATTTCTCTTCAAAAATCCCTTTATGGTTGATAAAAAGAAATTTTCTATAATTTTAATTTTTCAACATGTGAATAATTTTCAAAGAGAAAATAAAATATCTTTCCAATCTACAAATAGGGAAAGAGATCTAATCTCTTTCTTTAATCTTTTGTAGATCCTTTTAAGAGAGATATTTTAATTTTAATTCTCTTTAATAAATTATATCTTCAACATAATAAAAATTAAAATTAAAATTATTTTTTAATTTCATTATGGCCGGCCCCCTCTAGCTTGGGTTCAAGCTAGGGCCGGCCGCCCATAAACCAAGCTTAGGCCGGCCCTAGCTTGATTACCAAGCTAGCTTGGCCGACCCCCTTTAGGTGGATATAGAAGGTGGGTATAGGTGGGTATAGTACTCTATAAATAAGAGGCTACGATAGGGACCGAGAGGAGGAATTGGTTTTGGTCTCCCGATAAAATTAAGCATCCCGTGTTCTCCCCGAACACACAACTTAATTTTATCAATAATAATTCATTCCACTAGAGAACTATTATTGAACTACCACACCAATCCCAAATTACATTTTTGGGCTCCTTCTTATTATGAGTGTGTTAGTCTCCCTGCATTTAAGATATCAAATGTCCACTAATTAAGTGAGTTACTGACAACTCATTTAATTAATATCTTTGTCCAAGAGTAGTACCACTCAACCTTATCATCATGTCGGACTAAGTCCACCTGCAGGATTTAACATGACAATCCTTATGAGCTCCTCTTTGGGACATTATCAACCTAGTATCACTAGGACACAGTTTCCTTCTATAATCAACAACACACTATAAGTGATATCATTTCCCAACTTATCGGGCTTATTGATTCATCGAACTAAATCTCACCCATTGATAAATTAAAGAAATAAATATCAAATATATGTGCTTGTTATTATATTAGGATTAAGAGCACACACTTCCATAATAACTGAGGTCTTTATTCCTTTATAAAGTCATTATAAAAGAAACGACCTCAAATGGTCCTACTCAATACACTTTGAGTGTACTAGTGTAATTATATAGTCAAGATAAACTAATACCTAATTACACTACGACCTTCTAATGGTTTGTTCCTTTCCATTTTGGTCGTGAGCTACTGTTTATAATTTATAAGGTACTGATAACATCATCTTCTGCATGTGACACCACATACTATGTTATCTACAATATAAATTAATTGAACAACTACAAACAAATGTAGATAAATTGACCAAATGTGATTCTTTATTCAAAACAAATGTTTACAAAAGCTTAGGCTTTCAGTATACACTCCAACAATCTCCCACTTATACTAATGACTAAGCTGCCATTTCTTCTACCATACATCTGATTCCCATTCTCTCCACATGCCGATCAAAAGCTTTCGCCGGAAGGGCCTTAGTGAAAGGATCTGCCAGGTTATCCGCTGATGCAATCTTGGCGATGACAACTTCTCCTCGCTTCACGATATCTCGTATCAGGTGGTACTTGCGCTCTATATGTTTACTTGCCTTATGAGCTCGTGGTTCCTTCGAGTTTGCAACTGCACTGCTATTATCACAATAAATTGTGATGATTTTGGGCAAACCAGGAATCACATCTAAGTCCATTAGAAAGTTCCTGAGCCATACTGCTTCTTTAGAGGCTGCTACATACTCAGCTTCTATGGTTGAGTCCGAAACGCATTTCTGCTTAACACTCCTCCATGAAATGGCTCCACCTCCTAAAGTAAACACATAGCCTGATGTAGACTTACTGTTGTCCCTATCTGATTGGAAATCTGAATCCGTGTAACCCACAGGGAGCAAATTATCTGCTTGGTAAACTAGCATATAATCTCTAGTCCTTCTCAGGTACTTTAATATATGTTTTACCGCAGTCTAATGTCCTTGTCCAAGGTTACTCTGATATCTGCTGACCATGCCCACAACAAAACATATATCAGGTCTCGTACATAGCATTGCATACATGAGGCTTCCTACAGCCAAAGCATAAGGAACTGCTTTCATGTCTTCTATCTCCTTTGATGTCTTTGGAGACATCTCTTTAGATAGAGCTATTCCATGCCTAAAAGGTAAGAAACCTTTCTTGGAATCTTGCATGCTAAAACGAGCAAGGATTGTATCTATATATGAAGCTTGGGACAGACACAACATTCTTTTCTTGCGATCCCTTATTACTTTGATCCCAAGAATGTGCGCACACTCTCCTAAGTCCTTCATATCAAATTGTTTGGACAACCATACCCTTACGTCTGATAATACCTTGACATTGTTGCCAATTAACAAAATATCATCTACGTATAGTACAAGAAATACCACCACGTTTCCGTTACACTTCTTATATACACAAGACTCATCTGGACTCTGAACAAATCCATATGACTGGATTACTTCATTAAACCGGATATTCCAAGATCTTGAAGCTTGCTTCAGTCCATAAATGGACCGATTGAGCTTACACACTAGATGCTCTTTGCCTTTTTCAATGAACCCTTCTGGTTGCTTCATATGGATGTTCTCTTCAAGACTTCCATTAAGGAAAGCTGTCTTGACATCCATTTGCTAAATCTTATAATCCATATGAGCAGCAATGGATAAGAGTATCCGGATAGACTTAAGCACGGCTACCGGTGAAAATGTTTCCTCATAATCGATTCTCTCTTTCTGAGTATACCCTTTCACAACAAGCCTAGTTTTGAAGGTTTCTACCTTCCCGTCTGTCCCTCTTTTCTTTTTGTAGATCCACTTGCATCCAACGGCTTTTACACCATCAGGTGGTTCTATAAGCTCCCAAACCTTATTAGAGTATATAGACTCTATTTCAGAATTCATCGCCTTTTGCCAAGATGCTACATCTATATCTTGGAGTGCTTCGTCATATGTCCAGGGATCAGGTTCATGTTTACCCGGGATCAAGTCCGAAGACTCTCCCAAAAACATGAATCTCTCAGGTTGCCTTACAACCCTCCCACTACGACGAGGCACTGTCTGTGGTTGTGTATCATGTGTGACACGTGTTGCAGTCTCTTGTGGTACTTCATCTTGTACAGTTGGTACTAAAGTAGACGTGTCCTCTCTTAGTTCTTCTAAAACAACCTTACTACTGGACTTGTGATCCATTATATAGTCTTCTTCTAAAAACTGGGCATTGGTGCTAACAATGACCTTCTGGTCTTTAGGACTATAAAATAAACCACCTTTCGTTCATCTGGGATATCCCACAAACACGCGAACTTCTGTACGAGATTCTAACTTATCAGCATCTGGTTTCAGCACATGTGCTGGACTACCCCAAATCTGAATATGTCTTAGATTGGGTTTTCGCCCATTCCACAATTCTGTGGGAGTAGAAGAAATTGATTTAAAAGGTACTAAGTTCAGAACGTATACTGCTGTTTCCAGAGCATATCCCCAAAACGAATTTGGTAATTCTGAATAACTCATCATTGATCTAACCATCTCCATAAGAGTCCTATTCCTTCGTTCTGCCACACCATTCTCTTGAGGTGTTCCAGGTGCAGATAATTGGAATTGAATCCCGACCTCTGATAAGTAATTCCTAAACTCTCCTAAGAGGTATTCGCCA
Source organism: Zingiber officinale (assembly GCF_018446385.1). NCBI lineage: Eukaryota > Viridiplantae > Streptophyta > Magnoliopsida > Zingiberales > Zingiberaceae > Zingiber > Zingiber officinale. Next base: position 40,297,064 of record NC_055990.1, on the reverse strand, counting down.
CCACGATCAGACCGTAGTGTCTTGATACTTTTACCTAGTCGTTTCTCCACATCAGCCTTGTATTCTTTGAACTTATCAAAGCACTCGGACTTGCGGCGCATTAGGTAAATATATCCATATCTTGAATAATCGTCTATGAAAGAGACAAAATATTCAAAACCTCCTTTTGCCTGGACAGACATAGGACCACACAAATCAGAGTGAACCAATTCTAACACTTCTTTGGCTCTATACCCCTTGGCCTTGAAAGGCCTTTTGGTCATTTTACCTTCCAAGCAAGATTCACAAGTTAGAAAATTTTCCAACTCTAATGAACCCAAAAGTCCATCGGCTATAAGCCTCTGAATCCTATTTAAGTTAATATGACCAAGCCTTAGATGCCAAAGATATGCTTGGTTCATTTCTGAAGGTTCTTTTCTCTTATTTGAGTTAGAAGATGAGTTATAAATTTCCATGTTTTGCTTTGTGGGAGAAATTGGATTTAAAGTATACAAATTGTCAACTAATGCACCAGAACAGATAATCACTTTATTTCTTTTAATAACTACATCGTTACTAAAGGAAACTGAATATCCATCTAAAAACAGTTTAGAAATTGAAATTAAATTCTTTCTAAAACTGGGTACATAAAGACAATTTCTTAAAACCAAATTTTTATTTCTACTAAAAGATAAGTAGACGTCTCCCACTGCAACAGCCGCCACCTTAGTAGCATTGCCCATGTAGACGGTAATCTCTCCTTCAGTTAGTCGTCGGGTTTCCTGGAACCCCTGCAAGGAATTGCAGACATGATCAGTGGCTCCTGTATCTACACACCAGGTGCTGGTAGATAACACCGCTAAACATGTTTCAACAACTAGAATATGAGATATACATTTGTTGTTCTGATTCTTACGAGGACAGTCCGCCTTCCAATGCCCTGACTGCTTACAGATGAAGCACTTGCCCTTCGGCTTCTTCATTCCAGCTTTAGGTCTCGTACTCTGAGATTTATTCACTTTTTTTGCTGAACCAACTTGTTTCTTCTTCTTCTTTCCTTTCGATTTAGAAGTAGACCCATTTTCAGCATAGTGAATTTGAGAATTGTGACGAAACAAACCTTCTGCTGCCTGAAGTTCTGTCAGTAGTTCCGCCAATGAATATACCCTTTTGTTCATATTGTAATTCAGGCGGAATTGCTTAAAACTTCTAGGTAGTGTTTGGAGGATCATATCGATCTGGGTTTCCCCATCAATTTCTCCTCCAAGGATCTGTATCTCGTTCAGATAAGCCATCATCTTTAGGATATGATCCCTCACAGGAGTACCCTCTTGCATGGTGGCTGTCATTATCTTTCTCATGGCTTCTTGTCTAGAAGCCCGATCCTGATGACCAAAGAGTTCCTTGAGATTGTTCATAATATCATAAGTTGTTGGTAAATCTTGATGCTGATGTTGCAATACATTTGACATTGAAGCCAAAATGTAACACCGCGCCATCTCATCTGCTTTTACCCATTTCCTATGATATTCAATCTCCTCTTGGGTAGACTCACCAGTGGGTGCATCAGGACAAGACTCAGTCAGTACAAACTTATAGCTTTTAGCAATAAGAACAATGTCCAGGTTCCTTTTCCAATCTATGTAGTTAGGACCAGTAAGTCTATTCTGTTATAGTATGATGGACAGTGGGTTGAAAGTCATCCTAAGAATCACAAATAACTTTTGGTCAGAACTCTAAATTTAGAATAATATTGATTCCTCAAACAATACTATTTTAAATTAACCAACACCTCAAACCACCGTGAATTTTGTATGCCACGATAGTGTGGACATATACAAATTCAACATTTGTAAAAGGAGGGTTTTAACCCATTAATTTTATTATCTTGTCAACCTAACTTTTTGACAAATAAAATTAATAGTTGGTATCCTTTGGTCACACAAATAATAGCAGTGACTCCGATGGGGAGGATACTATTAGTTGTGCCTAAGTGTATACCATTACTTGACACTAAGTCCATTAATAAGATTGTGCCCCTTCCGATGGGGAAGATCACACGCTCTTAATTAACTTCCTATAGTCATCCCAAATGAAAGTTTGTTCTAGTGATCCATAAACAAGTTCATCTGATATGGAGGAAGGCACTCAAAGCCAACGCGCAAGCTTGTTTGCATCACTTACAAACCAGTAATGGAGACCATGGGTTTTACTTAAAAATCCCTCTCCCACTTAGTTATTTATAAATGAGGAATTTTAACTATGCTAGCCTACTAAACATGTATACTAACATACACACACAGCACAATATAAAAGCAATAAATAGAAAATCTAATTTTCAACTATTATGGCTTTTATCTATGGTTGTCCTCCGTGTGTTGTCATCCCAAGCTGCTGCCATATTTGGCCACCGCCACTGTCTGTCGCATCCATCTTGCTCCTTGTTCCGCTGCGCCTCTGGTTCTCAGAAGGTTCCACGCTTTGCAAGATTCGATCTGTGACATAAATAGAATTTTACAATTTTGATCCTATATTCCATAAAAGGAATGTACATGTATCTAGATCAAAAATAAAATCCTAATAAAACTAAATACAGCTCCTGCTGTATTTTATAATACAATCATGCACACACATATAAATGCCCTTGACATGTCCAAGGGTCCAATCACACACATAAAACTATAAGTCATAATAGTTGGATCCTGCATCCACAAAGTTAGCACATCCTACTATTATCCTGCCTAAATTATGTATGACATGTGCATAATTAAACTAATACTAAATACACAGAGGCAAAACCCTAGCTCTGATACCAATTGTTGGTTGCTACTCGGAAAACCTAGAGGTTCCACTGTACAAAAATTTTGTACAAAGGTCTGAACCTTTTCCTAGCTACCATGTGTTCTTTTAAATTAAATTTCGGATCGCCTGCGGAACTTAACACGTTTGATCCAAAACTTAATTTATTTTTTCCTTTTGGTTTTGACTTGGATCTCCTGCGGAACTTAACACGTTCGACCCAAATCACCTTAAGTTATTAATTCCATTAAATATTAATTTCCATAATTGGTTCCTAGTACTGACGTGGCGAGGCACATGACCTTCTTGGATATGGGAGCAACCACCACCGACTAGACAAAACCTTTTATAGAAAGCTAATATTTAATTTCGTAAAATAACTTTAGGTTAACCGAAATGAACAATCAAATCACAAGGAAAAGAAATAAACATAAGAACACTACATTGAAAATAAATTCAAAATACTAGAAACGTAAGCCTCTTGTATTTGGTATTATTTCCAAAAATAACTAGTATGATGCGGAAAGGAAAAATTACTAGTTATACCTTCTAGAAAGACCTCTTGATCTTCTACCGTATTCCTCTTCTAACCTTGGACGTTGTGTGGGCAATGATCTTCCGAGATGAGAAACCACCAAAGCACCTTCTTCTCCTCCTAGTTAGGTTCGGCCAAAACAAGAGCTTTACCAAGGATGAAGAAAACCACCAACCAAGCTCCAAGGGATACAAGCTTTCTCTCCTTCTTCTTCTTCTTCTCCAAGTAGTATCAGGCCACCACAAGAGCTCCAAGCCAAGAGAGAGGTTTCGGCCACCATAAAGAGGAAGAAAGGAAGAGGATGGCTGGTCACACCAAGGAATAAGAGAGGGAGAAAAATAATAGAGGTTGTACTTTATGAAGGCACCCCAACCCCCTCTTTTATATTCCTTAGCCTTGGTAAATTAGGAAATTTAATTACAATAAAATTTCCTTAATTTTCCTTGACATGAATTAATTGAGAAAAATAAAATAAAATTTCCCAATTAAACTTATAATGGCCGGCCACATCGTAGAGAGACAAATTAGACAAGTTTCAATCAACAAATTAAAACTTCCTAATTTGTTTCCGGAAATTTTAAAAATAAAATTTCTCTTCAAAAATCCCTTTATGGTTGATAAAAAGAAATTTTCTATAATTTTAATTTTTCAACATGTGAATAATTTTCAAAGAGAAAATAAAATATCTTTCCAATCTACAAATAAGGAAAGAGATCTAATCTCTTTCTTTAATCTTTTGTAGATCCTTTTAAGAGAGATATTTTAATTTTAATTCTTTTTAATAAATTATATCTTCCACATAATAAAAATTAAAATTAAAATTATTTTTTAATTTCATTATGGCCGGCCCCCTCTAGCTCGGGTTCAAGCTAGGGCCGGCCACCCATAAACCAAGCTTAGGCCGGCCCTAGCTTGATTCCCAAGCTAGCTTGGCCGACCCCCTTTAGGTGGGTATAGAAGGTGGGTATAGGTGGGTATAGTACTCTATAAATAAGAGGCTAGATAGGGACTGAGAGGAGGAATTGGTTTTGGTCTCCCGATAAAATTAAGCATCCCGTGTTCGCCCTGAACACACAACTTAATTTTATCAATAATAATTCATTCCACTAGAGAACTATTATTGAACTACCGCACCAATCCCAAATTACATTTTTGGGCTCCTTCTTATTGTGAGTGTGTTAGTCTCCCTGCGTTTAAGATATCGAATGCCCACTAATTAAGTGAGTTACTGACAACTCATTTAATTAATATCTTTGTCCAAGAGTAGTACCACTCAACTTTATCATCATGTCGGACTAAGTCCACCTGCAGGATTTAACATGACAATCCTTATGAGCTCCTCTTGGGGACATTATCAACCTAGTATCTATAGGACATAGTTTCCTTCTATAATCAACAACACACTATAAGTGATATCATTTCTCAACTTATCGGGCTTATTGATTCATCGAACTAAATCTCACCCATTGATAAATTAAAGAAATAAATATCAAATATATGTGCTTGTTATTATATTAGGATTAAGAGCACACACTTCCATAATAACTGAGGTCTTTGTTCCTTTATAAAGTCAGTATAAAAGAAACGACCTCAAATGGTCATACTCAATACACTCTGAGTGTACTAGTGTAATTATATAGTCAAGATAAACTAATACCTTATTACACTACGACCTTCTAATGGTTTGTTCCTTTCCATTTTGGTCGTGAGCTACTGTTTATAATTTATAAGGTACTGATAACATCATCTTCTGAATGTGACACCATATACTATGTTATCTACAATATAAATTAATTGAACAACTACAAATAAATGTAGATAAATTGACCAAATGTGATTCTTTATTCAAAACAAATGTTTACAAAAGCTTAGGCTTTCAGTATACACTCCAACACTTTTCATTGTCTAACCACTAGTTAGGACTTTTCTGGAGAAGTAACAGGTCCTCCCTTAACTTACTCAATTTCTCTCACATTTATTGTCAAACATCGAAACCAAAGCTTGAGCCAACTCGAGCTTCGTCAAACTAGTCAACCTTGAACTGAGGATGAGCACACAAACTACACATTATACTTGAGGGGTTTGAATTACTTGTGATGTTAGGTCACCCGCTCACTACAAAAAGAATCAAGATTACCGATGAAATTACTAATGGAATTTTATTTACCGATAATATTAGAATTACCGACAGAATATAGATTCCGTTTGTAATATATAGACTACCGACGAAATAAGGATTCTGTCGGTAAGTTCGATTAGAATTAGGGCACATCGATTTTCCTTTTCCTCAAGCGCAGCTTTAGATACTTCTCTCCCAATCTCCAACACTTTGGTGATTCTCTAGTAAGTCTCTCCTCGCCCCTCTCTTCCTCTTCCTACTGTCGGCAACGACTAGTGGCTGTGCTGGCTACCAGCATGAGGCTGGTGCCCGTGCCATCGGCTAGCACACGGCTGGCAGCTATACTGACCTCCAGTATGTAGCTGGTTGTTGTGCCTGTCGCAAGCATGCGGCTGCCCATAGTGCTAGCCACTAGTACCCGATTAGCGCTTGTGTCGATCGCCAACACCCAATTGGCTTCTTTGCTAGCTGCCCAACTTGGCGATCGATAGCTATTGACCGTGGCTGGCAGTGTGGCAGCCCACCACCTATTGGCTAGGCTAGTGGCTTGGTCACAACTGGCACTTGGTCGACCGATAGCTTATCCGATTGCTAGCTTTGTCGGCCATGAGCATGCAATTGCTAGCTTGGACCTGCCTTGAACTTGTCCTAGTTTGTCATTATTTATGATTACTTTTTGCTAAATTTTATTTATTTTGTAGTATATTGTATTTGCTACTCTTCTCTAGTTAGACTACACAGTTTCATGTATAAGTTATTAAACAGTATCTATATGCTATTTTACATGGATGAATTTAGATGTATAACATGATACATAACATGTATAGTCATTTTGTTATTTTAGTGTTGGTATATTTACATCTAAAATAATTTTTAATTATCAATTTAATAGTTTTAACAACTCATATACTTTGTAATAAATTGTATGAAATTGTATTCTCATTAGGTGACAATGTATATGAACAAAGCTTGGATGTATAATCGATTAGAAAATAAATTTATTATAGATGGTTTTATTTCTAAAATTAAATAGTTTGTGAATTTTGCTACGAGTCATCCAGAATCTATGAATGGTGCCAAGTTACGGTGCCCAAGTAATCATTTCAAATGTAGAAATAGACTCTTCCATGATAAGAATACCGTGAAAGTGTATATATATAGAAATGATTTTGTGCCAAATTACTATAATTGGTACCGTCACGGAGAACCTTATTTGTATAAACCAATGGAGCCTTCCGATGGTTCATCATCTGACACAATTGTTGTTGTAAAATTATCAACTAATGATATTGTAATGCAATTAATAGTTCATGATGCGATGAATGTAATTGTTTATTCCAATATAGATGAAATACCAATACCTGAATATCAGCAACTGTATAAAATGTTAAAGGCTAGTGAAAGATAAGTGTGAAAAAATATTTCTTCTGATCATTTCCAACTATCAGCTATTGCAAAGTTATTAAATATGAAAGCATAACATCATTTTTTAAAAAGATGTTATGATGACATATGTCAATTGATGTCAGAGTTGCTCCATACTGATAATATAATGACTGATAGCTTCTACAGTACAAAGAAATTGGTTAGAGATTTAGATTTGCTTGTAGAAAAGATTGATTATTCTATAAACAACTATATGATATTTTGGAATGAAGACAAAAAAGCTGAGTGAATGCAAAATTTGCACTTACCCTTGTTATAAGCATTGCACTCGCATACCAAGGAAAAAGAAGAAAAATATTATTTGGAAAGTGATGTATTACTTTTCTTTAACTATTAGACTTCAATGCTTGTATGCATCTATTGCAACAATTTGTCATATGATGTGACATCATGAACATGAGCATGAAGAAGGTATTATGTGTTATCCTTTGTGATTCCCCTGCATGGAAATATCTTGATACTGTATTTCCCTCCTTTGCAATGGAACTACGTAATTTGAGATTAAGACTTTCTGCAGATAGATTTTAGTCATTTGGTCAATCAAGATAGCAATATTCATCTTGGCCAGTTATATTAACATTATACAATTTTCTACCATGGATGTGTATTAAAGATGAATTTATGTTCCTCACTATGTTTATTCTTGGTCCAACCAAACCCAAAGAAAAGATAGATGTTTTCTTACAATCTATGATTGCTGAGTTGAATGAATTATAGACTATAGCTCTGGTCACTTATGATTTTACAAGTAAAATTAACTTTAGATAGCATGCTGCATTATTATGGATGATCAATAATTTTTCAACATACTCAATGTTGTCGGGATGGAGCATGACTAATAAATTAACATGCCTACTACATTGCATGAAAATTTTTGATATATTTTCATTAATTTGTAGTGGGAAGGTATCTTAATTTGAGAATCACTATAAATTTTTACCTATTGATCACTATTTCAGGCGAAATAAAGAAATTTTCTAAAGAATGTTTTAGTCAGAAAACTTCCTCCAACTGTCCATGCTTCAGATGAAGAAATTATTGAACAAATAAACAATTATGGATTTCTACCAGTATCTCAATCTAGTTCTGATGAGATAAATAAATACATTGTTAGGATGTACAAGTGTAGTTGGAAGAAAAAGAGTATTTTTTGAGAGATTCCCTATTAGAAGTATCTACTCATTCGACATAATTTAGATGTCATGCATGTTGAGAAAAATTTCTTCGATAATATCTTCAACACTTTGATAAACGTGCTAGAAGAACTAAAGACACTGTAAAATCACATAAGGAATTAAAAAAACTAGTAAACAGATCAGAGTTGCATCAGAATAAAACAACCAATAGATTTCTAAAAGTTTGTTATACATTGGACAAGGGTGCTAAGCAAACATTATATAGTTGGTTGAAAGAAATAAAATTCTCTGATGAGTATGCCTCAAATATGGCTCGATGCATGGATATGAATATGTTAAATATGTTTGGAATGAAAAGTCATGACTGCCATGTATTTATGCAAAGACTTATTCCAGTAACTTTCAATGATTTACTTCTTCATAATGTTTGATAAGCACTTACATAATTGAGTCTATTTTTTAGAGATTTGACAAAGAAGTGTATTATGATCGATGATATACTTTGGCTAAAAATAGACATTCCTCTCATACTATGTAAGCTGGAGCACATATTTTCGCTCAGTTTTTTTTTTGATTCAATGGAATATCTACCAATATATTTACTATACAAGGCACAAATAGTTGGTCTTGTACAGTACATATAGATATATCCATTCATACGGGTTTTGAGAAAATTAAAGAATAATATTAGTAACAAAGTAAGAGTTAAGGGGTCAATATGTAATGCTTATTTGGTTGAAGAAGCATCTTCTTTTTACTCCTATTATTTTGCTGATAATGTAAAAACTAGACATCGCTATTACCCTAGAAATTATGATGATGCTCAGCCAATAGACCCATCGATGCTTTCTATTTTTAAGTTTCTCGGTAAGCCAATGGGTGTATCTATTTCTAGATTCTTAACTCAAGAAGAATACCATGCTGTAAGAACATACATACTCTTAAACTATGATGAGGTCAAACTATACATAAAGTAAGTTGATTTCTCTAATCAAATATTTATTCCTCATTTAATTTGTTTGCTTGATATCCCAATTATATTAAAATTACCTTCTTTCATAGCTTGTACGAATAACAACTATATCTAAATCCATCAATGGGTGAAAGTGAGGTAGCTGAAAAGTTAGAGGTCGAATTTACATTGTGAGTTCAAATATATGTAAGTTAGAGAATCTATCAAAATTTTTAGTTCATGTTTATTAAGAAGTGTCCTAATTTATATTATTTTTATAGGTAAGGCCGTAGAATATCAAATAAGAAAGATGATAGGATAATGAATCTTATATCAGGACCCCCTCCGTAAAATAAAGGTCTACTCTGGTTACTATGTTAATGGCCTCAAATTCTAGGTGGTTTAATGAGATTCACAGAGATTAACTTATAATTTTGATATTTACATCAAAAGATTTATGGATAACAATAACACTCAGTTTGATTGCTATAGTAGACTTGAGGAAATCATAGAGGTTGAATATCCTGTATTACCTATAAAAAGGTATGTGATGTTCAAATGTTCATAGTATGATCCTACTCCAAGAATAGGTACCAGAATACAACTATAATTTAATTGAAATTAATATAAATAAAAGGTTCAATAAGTTTGAATCTTTCATTTTCGGGATACAAGAGGGTCAAGTTTTCTATCTTGAATATCCTACGAAGAGAAGAAAATATAGTGAATGATTGTTTGTTAGTTGAATGAAGCATCGCTCGACTATAGAAAAGTTGAATACCATCACTGCTCAAAATCATGATACATTTCAGAATGATCAAGTGGAGAGACATTCAGTTGTTTCACAACTTCAATCCACATCTCAATTACATGTAGATGTTTGATCCTGTCCGAAAGCGATGACAACAACTGGCTGGGGATATGGCTCTGCGGTTGAATGTGTGAAGACTCCACTCCGATCTACAAAATCAAGAACGTCAGTGCCAACCAGGGAAAGGATTATAATGACCACCCTCCTTACTACTACTCTGAGAGCGATCGTTACTTAACTAACTACTCTACTTAACCGGTATGATCACAACCCAGAGGAGTCCCTACTGAAAAATTCCGGCAGCATCTCCCCTGTACCGGTGACCATAAACTTTAATACATACATAGTATACATCAGCCACAGGCGACTGGAACATATATCAAACACCCACGCAGTTAAATGGAAGAATTTTAAAGCATAAAAACATTCTATGAACAAATCAGCAACATAAAAGGATAATTCCAATAATGTAAGTAGGACTTAATCCACCTAATTTCACTAACAATCTAAATACAAAAATCTTAATGAACTTCTTAGCAAATCCCCAGATCTCTCTCCATAGTCCAGGCATCACACACCTCTCTTGCATCTCCTTATCGCCTTCCTTCACATTAGCTTTCCTTTTCCTTTATCTGCAGTAGGAGAAATGCAAACTATAAGCCAATGCTTAGTAAGCGCTATCTAACTCACAAAACTTGAAAAGAGCATATAATACGAAGAATGCTAAAACTGAAATGCTAAAGAGAAAAACTACTCATGCTCAACTAATAGCAAAGCTCTGAAAATAATCTGTAAACTCATGATATACAAGAATAAAACTGCATGCTAGAAATAAGACTAATCATGCTCAATAGACTAATAAGGGAAGCAATTAAATCTAATACCGCATGCTTAGAATTCTAAAGAACTAAACTTACTGATTCTAAGCATCTTTGAAGCTTGTTTCATTTGTTCCAAAAACTTATACTTTAATACTTCAAAATAATAATAAACTTCTTCTTCTTGGGCCCAGACTTAGTACCAATGCGCGCTCCCTGATAGAGACTGTGGTAGCTAGTCACCAGTCTTACAAGGGTAAAGACCTTGGTCTTACCAGGGCCAAGATCTTGGAATTGGTCACCTGGATTTGTTTAATGACAACCTTGGAAGTCGGGTACTAGCCTTTCTAAAATAAAATACTTGTTATCTTTTAATATTCTTATAATAAAATGCCTTGGCATTTCCTTGAGCACTTGGCGTGCTGCTGATCCCAATTCTTAAAGTTTAGAGATCCTATCAAGTCCTTGGTCTTTTCTTACTTATAGCTACTCATCATCCTCAAAAAAAAAAGGTTTAATAGAACTCTTATCTTTTCCACCTACAAGCAGATCCTAGAGTTTTTATAGAGCAACAGGATTCTTTAAGCATGTATCAACAGAATAAATCAAAGGAAAGCAAATCTGACTTCTTTAAGCATGCTACAATAAACATAAATCAAAGGAAAGCAAATCTGAACTCTCTAAGCATGCTACAATAAACATAAATCAAAGAGAACTGCTCATGCTCAGCTAAGGAAAAATGAAAACCAAACATGCTCAGCTAAGGTAAATGAAAACAAAACATGCTCAACTAAGGGTAAATGACAACAAAACAAAGGAATCGATGTTGCACAACCAAAGGGCCGGCTGGTTATACCTGTCGAACTAGCAGAGAAATCAAAACAACCTAGGATGCATAGTGGGGAAATATCTAAATTTGCAATACTTAAGAAAGAATCTGTTCATGTTGCTTAAGTAGGCAAGGAATTCTGAACTGGAGTGTCAAATGTAGAATTGTGCAGGCTCGTCAAAACTCAAAAAGGTCTAATCTTTACATGTTTAAATACACAGCTGCTCATGCTAATTGAATGACAAGGAAATTAACACTGCATACTTGACTAAGGAGTTGTTCATGCTCATTAACTACACAGCTAAATCCCTAGCAACCATTCTGCACAGTAAAATCCGAAACAAAGGAGCATGCTGTGGATGGTAAGGAGTGAAAATAAAACCCCGAAACTACTCTTACTGCAGGTGAGTAGCAACTTACCTCGTGCTCGTGTTCTTGGACTTACAACCGAGAAAGGAGGTTCTAGGGTTCGGAGGAGCTTGAGCTTCCCAGCCTTTTCCTCGTGCCTACGAGCTCTTCTCGTCGAGAGGATCGTGAGGATGGAAAGGACTCTCGGAAAACCCCCTCGACCGGCCACCGGAGTGAAGCCCTAAGTTCGACTTCGTCTTCGCCCAAGCAACGCCGACGCCGTCGCACGCGAGAAAGAGAAGGAGAAAAGATTTCGGGAGAAAAGAAATAACCTAATCCCTCTTAACTTATCCTTTTATAACCTAGGGTTATTTTAAATAGGTTCAATTATTGCTTAAGATAATTCCGCGCCTTACTCTTTCATGAAATACCGACGGAACACTTGGTCAACCCGGTTTGCTTAAGGTTTGGCTTAACCCGAGGTCCACGGTTCGAATCTCGGCTTGGACATTATTTTTGTCCAAACTTCTCTCGTTTAGTAAAAATACCAAACGACCTCAGAAAATTCCATAAAAATACTCTAAAAATTCCTAAAAATCTCTAGAATATTTCTATAGCATTTCCAAATATTTTTAAGAACATTTAGAACTTGAAATAGGAAAAATTGGGTCGTTACAATCCCCCATACCTTATAAAAAGTTCGTCCTCGAACTTAGAATAATTCTGGATATTTCTGTCTCATATTGTCCTCACGCTCCCAAGTGACTTCCTCGTGCTTCTGGTTCTGCCAGATGACCTTCACTAGTGGCACTTCTTTGTTTCTTAGTCTCTTGACTGTTTTGTCCACTATCTGTGTAGGTCTGCTCTCATAGCTAAGATCCTCTTGGATCTGTACTATCTGAGGCTGAATCACTTGGCTAAGATCGTAAATGCACTTCTTTAGCATAGAGACATGATAATACATTGTGTATGGCTGACATGTCTTGTGGTAAGTCCAGCTTGTAAGCTACCTTCCCAATCCTCTCTGTAATCGGGTAGGTCCCTACATAGCGAGGACTTAACTTGTCCTTTTTACCAAATCTCATCACTCCCTTCATAGGAGCGACTTTGAGAAAAACTGAATCCCCTACTTGAAACTCAAGTGGCCTACGGCGTGTGTCAGTATAACCCTTCTGTCTACTCTGGGCAGTCTCAATTCTCTGTCTGATCTTCTGGATAGTCTGAGTAGTCTCATCTATCAGCTTTGTCTGAATGCCCAGCTCTACTTCCATTTCTTTCCTTTCACTTGCTTCTTGCCAGTAAATGGGTGATCTGCACTTCCTGCCATACAGTGCCTCGTAAGGTGCCATCTTGATAGTGGCCTGATAACTATTGTTGTAGGTAAATTCAGCTAAGCACAGATACTTGCACCAACTTCCCTTGAAATCTAGTGCACAAGCCCTGAGCATATCTTCTAAAATCTGATTTACTCGCTCTGTCTGTCCATTAGTCTGAGGATGGAAGGCTGTGCTGAACTTGAGTTTGGTTCCTAGTGCATTTTGAACACACTCCCAAAAATGAGGTGAAGCACCCATCTTTATCAGACACAATAGATTTTGGAACTCCATGAAGTCTGATCACCTCCTTAACATATAGCTGTGCCAACTGCTCTATAGAGTGGGACACCTTGATGGCTAGAAAATGGGCAGACTTGGTCAATCTGTCCACTACTACCCATATTGCGTCATATCCATTTGTAGTTCTTGGAAGACCTGTTATGAAGTCCATGGATATGTCTTCCCACTTCCACTCTGGTATTGGGAGAGGTTGTAACATTCCTCCTGGTTTCTGGTATTCTGCTTTGGCTCTCTGACATGTCAAGCAGGTACTGACATATTTTGCAACATCTCTTTTGAGTCCAGACCACCAGAATCTCTGTTTCACATCTTGATACATCTTGGTGGTACCAGGATGCATGGAGTAAGGTGTACTATGAGATTTTTCTAAAATTTTCTTTCTCAACTATTCATCATTGGGGACACAAAGGCGGTTCCCCTGATAGAGAATTCCACTGTCTGATACTCGAAACTCTGAATTTTTCCCTTGTTGTATCTCTTGCTTGATCTTTTGGATATCTGTATCTTCACTTTGCTTTCTCTGTATATCCTCAAGCAGGATTGACTCTAAGGTCAATGCAGAGAGTTGCCCATAAATAACTTCAAGTCCGAAATCTGACAACTCCTTCTGCAGTGGCAGGGCTAATGATGACAAACACATCAGGGATGCACTGGATTTTCTGCTTAGTGCATCTGCCACTTTGTTAGCTTTACCTAGGTGGTAGAGGATTTCACAGTCAGTCTTTGACCAACTCTAGCCACCTGCGCTGTCTCATGTTTAAGTCTTTCTGGGTGAAGAAATACTTCAAGCTCTGATGATCTATGAAGATTTTGCACTGGACTCCATACAAGTAGTGTCGCCAGAGTTTCAGTGCAAAGACCACAGCTGCCAGCTCAAGACCATGAGTGGGATAGTTCTTCTCGTAGTCTTTGAGTTGTCTGGAAGCATAAGCTATAACTTTTTCTTCTTGCATGAGTACAGCTCCTAGGCCCATCTTGGAAGCATCATTGTATATGTCAAAACTCTTGTCACTTTCTGGAACTATCAGGATGGGAGCACTGGTCAGTCTCTTCTTTAGCTCTTGGAAACTCTGCTCACATTTATCTGACCATTTAAACTTCTTGTTCTTCCTAGTGAGGGCTGTTAGTGGAGAGGCTATCGTGGAAAAGTCCTCCACGAATTTCCTGTAGTACCCAACCAAACCAAGGAAGCTTCTGATCTCCCTGACATTCTTGGGTCTGCTCCAGTTGTTGACCGCTTCTATTTTGGCTGGATCCACTTGGATGCCTTCTCTAGAAATAATGTGACCTAGAAACGCCACCTGATTTAACCAAAACTCGCACTTTGAGAATTTAGCATAAAGCTGCTTTTGCTGAAGGGTCTGCAGGACTATTCTCAAGTGCGTGTCATGCTCCTCTGGGGTTCTGGAATAGACTAGAATGTCGTCGATGAATACGATGACAAATTTGTCAAGGTATTCTCTGAACACTCTATTCATCAAGTCCATGAAGATTGCAGGTGCATTAGTCACACCAAAAGGCCTGACTACGAACTCATAGTGTCTGTATCGGGTCCTGAAAGCTGTTCTGGGTATATCACTTTCTTTCACTTTCAGCTAATGGTACCCAGAGCGTAGGTCTATTTTTAGAGAACACTGTTGCCCTCTTTAGCTGATCAAATAGATCATCTATTCTGGGAAGAGGGTACTTGTCCTTAACTATTTCTCTGTTCAGCGTTCTAAAATCCATGCACATCCGCATAGATCTGTCTTTCTCCTTAACGAACAACACTGAAGCTCCCCGGGGTGAATGACTAGGGTGGATGAAACCCTTGTCAAGCAGCTTCTGAAGTTGTTCTTGTATCTATTTTAGCTTTGCTGGAGAAATTCGGTACGGAGCTTTTGAAATTAGACCAGTATCAGGAACCAACTCAATTTCAAACTCCACATCTCTGTTAGGAGGTAGTCCAGGTAGCTCTTCTGGAAATACCTCTGGATACTCGCAGACTATCCGAACTTCATCCTGCTTGGGTCTTTCTTGTTCTTCTGTACTCACAATGAATGTAAGAAAACCAGCACACCCTTTAGCTAACATCTGGTGAGCTGTTAGGGAGGAGAGGAATTTTTAGGTCTTCCTCTTCGGCACTCCCGTGAACTCAAAGGATGGTTCACCTTCTGAATTCTATAAACTCTTCATAATGTTTATTGGTGATCCGTTGGCGGAAGAATTCTTCGTAAAACTCTGTCTCGGAGTCAGTCCAGCTCATCCGATTGACTACTCTCTTGCTCTTAACTCTCTCTCCCACCATATACGAGCATTTCCTGATAGGCAGAAAGAGGCACACTTGACCTTCTCAACTTCTGGCCAGTCAAGAAGCTCCATGGTGCTCTCCAGTGTCTTGAACCAAGCCTAAGCATCCCAGGGCTCAGTCGTGCCTGAGAAACTTTCTGGCTTCAGCTTCAGCCATTGTATCAGGTATGCTTCTTGTCTTCTAGGTGCTGTGGTGACTTCCAGGGCGGCTGGTGGAACTTCAGTCACCACTGGAGTCTCCACATTTATGGTTGGAGGAGTGGGAGGGATTGACTGCTGATTGACCATTAGATTGGCAATCACTTGTTGTTGCTCTGCCACTTGTCTCTGGAGTTGTGCAACAACTTCAGCAAGATTAGGCTCAGTTGTTCTGGGCTCTTCGTTCTCCTGAGCTCGATCCTCAATACGAGTGGTACGGGGACGTCCTTTTCTTGACATTTAGTTATGTAAAAGAGAAAAACTAAAATCGTCTCTATTCTTCCTAGACATATGTACATATGTAAACAAAAGAAAACAAGAACTTTTATCTTACTTAAGCATATCTAAGCAAATACTCTATACTGCAAATGATAAGGAAAAGCATAAAAGAAAACTTAAATACTTTCTTACTTGAAGACGACAAGGCTGGTGCTGATGTGTGATGCTGGAGAATGGAACTGCTCTAATACCAACTGTAACGACCACCTTCCTTACTACTACTCTGAGAGCGATCGTTACTTAACTAACTACTCTACTTAACCGGTATGATCACAACCCAGAGGAGTCCCTACTGAAAAATTCCGGCAGCATCTCCCTTGTACCGGTGACCATAAACTTTAATACATACATAGTATACATCAGCCACAGGCGGCTGGAACATATATCAAACACTCACGCAGTTAAATGGAAGAATTTTAAAGCATAAAAACATTCTATGAACAAATCAGCAACATAAAAGGATAATTCCAACAATGCAAGTAGGACTTAATCCACCTAATTTCACTAACAATCTAAATACAAAAATCTTAATGAACTTCTTAGCAAATCCCCAGATCTCTCTCCATAGTCCAGGCATCACACACCTCTCTTGCATCTCCTTGTCACCTTCCTTCACATTAGCTTTCCTTTTCCTTTATCTGCAGTAGAAGGAATGCAAACTATAAGCCAATGCTTAGTAAGCACTATCTAACTCACAGAACTCGAAAAGAGCATATAATACGAAGAATGCTAAAACTGAAATGCTAAAGAGAAAAACTACTCATGCTCAACTAATAGCAAAGATCTGAAAATAATCTGTAAACTCATGATATACAAGAATAAAACTGCATGCTAGAAATAAGACTAATCATGCTCAATAGACTAATAAGGGAAGCAATTAAATCTAATATCGCATGCTTAGAATTCTAAAGAACTAAACTTACTGATTCTAAGTATCTTTGAAGCTTGTTTCATTTGTTCCAAAAACTTATACTTTAATACTTCAAAATAATAATAAACTTCTTCTTCTTGGGCCCAGACTTAGTATCAATGCGCGCTCCCTAATAGAGACTGTGGTAGCTAGTCACCAGTCTTACGAGGGTAAAGACCTTGGTCTTACCAGGGCCAAGACCTTGGAATTGGTCACCTGGATTTGTTTAACGACAACCTTGGAAGTCGGGTACTAACCTTTCTAAAATAAAATACTTATTATCTTTTAATATTCTTATAATAAAAGGCCTTGGCATTTCCTTGAGCACTTGGCGTGCTGCTGATCCCAATTCTTAAAGTTTAGAGATCCTATCAAGTCCTTGGTCTTTTCTTACTTATAGCTACTCATAATCCTAAAAAAAAAAGGTTTAATAGAACTCTTATCTTTTCCACCTACAAGCAGATCCTAGAGTTTTTATAGAGCAACAGGATTCTTTAAGCATGTATCAACAGAATAAATCAAAGGAAAGCAAATCTGACTTCTTTAAGCATGCTACAATAAACATAAATCAAAGGAAAGCAAATCTGAACTCTCTAAGCATGCTACAATAAACATAAATCAAAGAGAACTGCTCATGCTCAGCTAAGGAAAAATGAAAACCAAACATGCTCAGCTAAGGTAAATGAAAACAAAACATACTCAGCTAAGGGTAAATGACAACAAAACAAAGGAATCGATGTTGCACAGCCAAAGGGCCGGCTGGTTATACCTGTCGAACTAGCAGGGAAATCAAAACAACCTAGGATGCATAGTAGGGAAATATCTAAATCTGCAATACTTAAGAAAGAATCTGTTCATGTTGGTTAAGCAGGTAAGGAATTCTGAACTGGAGTGTCAAATGTAGAATTGTGCAGGCTTGTCACAACTCAAAAAGGTCTAATCTTTACATGTTTAAATACACAGCTGCTCATGCTAATTGAATGATAAGGAAACTAACACTGCATACTTGACTAAGGAGTTGTTCATGCTCATTAACTACACGGCTAAATCCCTAGCAACCATTCTGCACAGTAAAATCCAAAACAAAGGAGCATGCTGTGGATGGTAAGGAGTGAAAATAAAACCCCGAAACTACTCTTACTGCAGGTGAGTAGCAACTTACCTTGTGTTCTTGGACTTACAACCGAGAAAGGAGGTTCTAGGGTTCGGAGGAGCTTGAGGTTCCCGGCCTCTTCCTCGTGCCTACGAGCTCTTCTCGTCGAGAGGATCGTGAGGATGGAAAGGACTCTCGGAAAACCCCCTCGACCGACCGTCAGAGTGAAACCCTAAGTTCGACTTCGTCTTCGCCCAAGCAACGCCGACGCCGTCGCACGCGAGAAAGAGAAGGAGAAAAGATTTCGGGAGAAAAGAAATAACCTAATCCCTCTTAACTTATCCTTTTATAACCTAGGGTTATTTTAAATAGGTTCAGTTATTGCTTAAGATAATTCCGCGCCTTACTCTTTCACGAAATACCGGCGGAACACTTGGTCAACCCGGTTTGCTTAAGGTTTGGCTTAACCCGAGGTCCACGGTTCGAATCTCGGCTTGAACATTATTTTTGACTTCTCTCGTTTAGTAAAAATACCAAACGACCTCAAAAAATTCCATATAAATACTCTAAAAATTTCTAAAAATCTCTAGAATATTTCTATAGCATTTCTAAATATTTTTAAGAACTTTTAGAACTCGACATAGGAAAAATTGGGTCGTTATAAGGATCCCTAGTGTTGACCCTTTAACGCTCAAGTCAGTCACCGACAATAGTGAAGAACAAAGAGAATTGTAGCAGCAACAAGAGCATGATCACTAATAATGCATATCTTCGCCGATGCATGAACCCCTTTTTATATAGTACCCCTTAGTGTACGTGCATGCTTCTCAAAGCGCGTGCACTTTTTCCTATTTTTCTTATAAAAAGATAAGTCAGAATAATATCCCTGACACCATTCCTTAATAGGCCATGCAAATCTCTAATGTGACAGTGGAAAGCTTCCGTCATACGCTTTGTCTACTGATCATGCTCTGTTATCAGTTATACAAACTCCCAAAAAGATATGATGAGCTATATAGGGGGTCCCACTATTGGCCGAGCGGGAGATGCTCGGCTGGGACTCCCCGCTCACTCGGTCAGTGTAGTTCTCCTCTTAGGCGCATGACTCAGTAGATCATTACCATCCAGCTAGACAAGCAATCTGGTCGGACTAGCCTTTATAGTCGTCTGGTTTAGTAGATCGCCCTCCATCTGGACAGACAAGTAGTCTAGTCGGATTAGCCTTTATATGGTCTTCGTAGTTGTGAACATCTAGTTTCCTTTCTTTGATCGCCGAAGTATCAAGGCATTGTCTTTGTCCGGCCGTACAAGCGGTCTGGCCGGACAAACCACTAGGCAACTATTTGGTTATGGGACCTTTTGCAGAGTGGATACTCATATATGCTCGGCATTATGGGACCTTCTTTTGCAGAGTGGACAACGATATCCGCTCGGCATTTTAAGGCCCGATCGGTCAATTGCCACTCACTTGGCCGGCTATGCTGATTTTGACCCCCACGTCGGCCGCTCTTTCCATCTTTGACCCATCCTTGGCAAGCCCCCCTTTACCGTCGTATCAATGTTAATGTCACTTATGAAGAAATAGATAATGGAGAGATGTCCAACAGTGAGAATGAAATTGAACTAACATACTCTAGCGATGAAGACTTATAAACTATTAATATTAATTAATCAGATATTAATGATGGTTAAATATTAACAGTATTGTTCATCAAATAAGTTATGTTTTTATATTATTTTATATTTATGTCATGCATGTTTTAAGCTTTATTATGTTGTATTGTAATATTATTTTATAGGTATTATTATGACAGAGCAACATGTAAATAATTTTTGTAGTGGCTAGGACTCATCTACGCTTCTTGATTTATAGTGGTAGCAGATAAAATACTTCCGTAAAATTAACTCGATCATATTTAAAATTAATCAGATAATAGGAGTTGGATTTTATTTTTTTTAAGTATGAATTATAGATTCTTGCGGCCCTTTCATTAAATAATTTTGGACAAGAAGCTAAACCCGATTGGAATGGCATACGTGTCTAGTGAGAGGGTAGTGGAGAAAGGGCTATAAACACAAAATTAAATACACTTTGTTCTTTAAAAAATAAAATATATTTTTTTGTCGAGTTGTTTATTTGACCAAACAATCTAGACTTGCCTAAGAAAAAGATTGAACTATGTGAATCAAAAGAGTGACTATTTTTTAAAAATAATTTCTATGGAAATTACTTCCCATTTTGACATTGCCTTATTTTGAAGCAAAGGAAATTGACAACAACTTCAAACCCTTAACTTACATAATTCAAAAGAGAGGACTTTTAGATAAATTCCTCTTGAATTAACATCCATAAGACCCCGTAGTTAGCTAGACATTCAAATATGATTTCCATGTCAAAAGATCAACAAATCGTTTTACCAATATGTTGACGAGCATCTATCGCGAAAATTAGATAATCGTGCAAAGGATTGAGCTGTAAATGTGTGACTCCAATGTATACGCGAGTCTTTCCCAAAACTAAAGAATAAATATGTGACACAATGCTCTTTAAGCTCATTGCAAAGGAATTCGTTGAGGGGTTAATATAATTTAATTTACCCTTTCCACTTTATGACTCTTTGTTTGTCATTACTTATAACCAAAGCTATCCTTCGATAGGTGCTCCGCGAGTATTGACCAAGTTCACCACCCAAATATCGAAAAGGAGTGAGAACTACACAAATGAGCCTTTCAAGGGAGGAATCCAAAAGTAATTAACAAGCTTGTGCTCAAACTATACATTTAAGTATTTGATTGAGTGTAGTTACGAAGAATAGGAGAGACGTGATTTATTCTATCATCATGCTTGTCATCATAAATTTGTGTGAATTGGTCTTAAAGGTCTATTTCAAATTCGCATAGGATTAAACATTTAATGTTGATAGAATTTAATTAGAATAGTCAAGAAATAATGTTAGAATAAGGATATTTTTTAAATCGAGGAATATATTAAAATATTATTTTAATAAATTTTTTTTTAAAAAGAATGCTCTTTTGATGAATATGACATGGTTTTTATCTGATATGAAGGTGATGGCAAAGGTTGCCACGTGTCAAGTCCTAGTGGTTCACTAGCACCTTGTCATTCATGTCAATTAATTTAAATTAATGGATGGTTAGGAAATGGACAAAGAGTGTGGGTTTATCCAACTAACAACAAAAGTGCATATTAATAATAATAATAAAAAAAAAAAACAAGTGTGTGAGCACAATGGAGCCACCCTAATTGATAGGAACCAGGAATTAAATCATAGTTAGAAATAGAGAAGGCCGATAAGTGACATAATGGTCGTCTCCATCCTTTGTTCGTCTGTATATATATTTCTAGAGCCTTACTAATAGATAGCTCCCTCTCTATCTTCTGTAATTGAATTAAGCTCTTGAGTACGATATATTTATATATCTTGCCTCCAACATCTAAAGCATAGTGACGTCGAACAAGATAATAATTATCTTATTATTAGTTGAAGAGAAAGAGAGATTAGGAGAAGATGAGAAAAATAGGAAGATAATAAGGAGAAAAATTCACAGTTTGCTAAAAAAGAAAATTTTGTTATTAATTAAATGTAATTAAGTGATGATTTCTCAAATAATTAGACAAGTTTATATAAACTCTAAACCTTAAGAGAAAAAAAAAAGAAATTTTAATATACAGACATCAATTCTAATCTTATAGAAAAAGAAAAAAAATCTTTCCAGAAAAGAAAATCTCTCAGGAGAAATTAAAATTAATAAAACAGAACGTTGTTTAGGATTTAGGGTTTAGAGTTTCAAACTAATTACGACTCATAATTACTACGAATACCAAAAATATCCTAAATATTATAAATATAAAAATTATTAAAAATAGTCATAAAATTTCTTGAAGCTTAGATGAGGGGCTAAATGGTGAAATTTGGACCCGAAAATTGACAGTTAATGGTACCCTGATAAAATGTAGATTTTAAAATGTTGCACGTGTGAAAATAAACACAGCCTGATTCGAAATTTTGAATTAAAAATTATAATCATTTGAAGTTCAAGGAATCATATTGAATCGATCCTACATCACAGGAAATGAAGCGTGAGATTAACCAACTGAGAGGCGATTAAGTACGACCGATCATGAATCACACCTACAGGTCTACAACGTGACAAGGTTTTGGTTGGTGGATTATTAAATCCAGAATAAGTCGAAACCTTTTGTCCAAAATTTGGAACTGATTTTGATTGATATGAATTTCAAGCAGCAGAGAAATGTATCTCTCGATTACTCCTGTGCTTTTGTTTACTCTGATTGATATGCCTGTATATATTTGGACTTCCACCAACCCATTCAATCAGTGATGAAGAGTGTGAGTTATATAAGATATCTTGACTAGTAAACAAAGGCAGAGGGAGCTATTCATTTTGTAAGATTTTGGACTTTTGATAGTCAGTAAACAATTTTATCGAAGAATATATTTGATAACCCTAGAGACTTTGAATTCATGCAATATATGATTGTCAAATATTTTTGCCATCAAATACTTTTTAAGAAAATTAATTGACGATCCTAAGAGCCTCAATTTCGAGTTAAATTGACATCGTTGCACTCTTAAGGGTTCTTTAAATCAGTTCATATTTATTTTTTCCCACCAAATTTTGACCTCGCAATAGCCATCAAGTGCTTTGGTCATTTTTAGACGGCTAACATTCCTAGTAGTGAACAAAACTGATAAACTAACAATCAGGACGGAAACATAAACGCCAATATAATAGTTTGATTATTGCAATGAGAATGGTGAATTTCTTCTTGCATGTTTTTTTTTCTGTTTTACTGAAGTTAGTTAATTAGGCCTTGTCGATTTAGGAGACCGCCATGAATTTCTTCTTGTCCAGCAGAATTAAGCTCCAAGCGTTTGTTTTTTTCTTCTCGATCGATTAGTTTCCTGATTTTCTTTTCTTTCCTTTCCTTCTCGTTGTTGGACATATCTGCAAGCAACGCCAAGCACCATCACTTGCCGGTAACCGAGAGTAGGCTGCCATCTTTTCATCGCCTAACTTTGAAATCTTCCTCTTCATCTTGATCATTATTTACAGTGGAATTTGAT
Source organism: Zingiber officinale (assembly GCF_018446385.1). Classification (NCBI taxonomy): domain Eukaryota; kingdom Viridiplantae; phylum Streptophyta; class Magnoliopsida; order Zingiberales; family Zingiberaceae; genus Zingiber; species Zingiber officinale. Next base: position 40,273,796 of record NC_055990.1, on the reverse strand, counting down.
TATCTTTTTTTTTTTTTCCTTATGTTGAGAACTTGTTGGTGCAATCATCATGTTAAAATTGACCAATTCTAATTTGATTAAGCTCGAGTGGAGTCGAGCTTGAGTTTTGATGTTTAGATAATATGTGAGTAGAAGTCAAATAGGTCAAGGTTGTGTTAGGTTTTTCGGGCCGCAAAAATCATTTTTTTGCGTTGCGGAAACTCCGAAACCCCGCCACCGGTTGCGGAAACACCGAAACCCCGCCACCGGATCCGTGCGAAGAAATAAAATTTACCTAAAACTTTGAGTACGAGTTTCTAGCCTAGATCTAAACTAGATCTACAAAGGAGAAGAGCTTTATCCTTGATGTGATGCCCTTCACTAATTCCGCTCGTCCAAGGTTCACCGGATCTCGAGAGTATCAAAGTAGATACTCCTCTATGTGTATTCACACAAGCAAGAGATGGAGAAACCAAACAAAAGGTGTGCTAGCACCTTTGAAAGGTTCGGCCAAGATGGAGAAGAGGGAGAGAAGAGAGAGCTTGAGGAATAAGATGAGAGTTACACAAAAGAAATGAAACTCACCCAATCCATAAAGTGGCCGGCCACATGAATGAGGTTAATAACCTCCATGGAATACCAAGAGTCACAACTCTTGGTAACTCCCATGAGGTGGCATCCCACTTAAGCAACCATGATGATGTGGAGCATCATCATTGGTCCACTCTTTGCCAACTCACCAATGAGGTGGCAAATGATCAAGTCAAACTTGACTCTTCATCTTCCTCTCAAGTCAAGTCAAACTTGACCACTTCTCTCCCATGGTTAATCAAATCTAACCATTGGTTCAAGTCAATTTTAATTTAATGAATTTCTATTCATTGAATTAAATTGACTCAATGAGTCTAAGTCCAAATTAGACTCATCTAACACATGAACCAAATTGAGTCCAACTCAATTAACCTAATTTAAATTACTCTGAATCCAATTTGGTTCATCACATGGACCTAATCCTTTAGGTTCATCAAATGAACCTAATCTCCATCTAATTGCCCTTTGTGTGTGACCCTATAAGTTCTTATAACATTGGCAATGATCCTAAACCCATTTAGAAGCATAAGTAATGAGCGGTATCTAGCAACACATTATTACTACCCAAGTTATAAGAATGTTGAGATCCAACATCACCTTGCATGTGACTACTAATTGTGACTCTTCACAATATATGACAATTGTCCTTCTATCTTAGATATCTAGATTGATCAATGTGAGGCATAGACCGTGTCATCCTCTAATCAATATAAATCTTGAATCCCAAGTAGACTCACTCAATCAAATGAGCTCAACATCTCATATTGACTCATTTAGGCATGACCATGCACTTAGTGGTCTCACTCTATCAAGAATAATGATGTCACTCCCGTCATATAGGAGGGATAGATCCCATCTACATCACTCACATCCCTCCGCATAATTTGTTACATACCCAGTAATCGTCTTTATAGTCCACCCAGTTACGGGTGACGTTTGACGAAGCCAAAGTACGTAACTCCTTATGTAGGGAACCATGGTGACTTCAGGTCCAAGGACTAATAGTCATACTAATAGCCACATGAGAAAGTATATGACACTCATATAACGATCCATGATACTTTCTCATAGCGGGTCATTCAGTATACATTCTCCAATGAATACCCATGTGTCAACTTGATATCTCTATATCCATGACTTGTGAGATCAAGTCATCGAGTTGACCTACATGCTAGTCTCGTCGCATTAACATTGTCCCTGAATGCTAATACTTGACTAGGAATGATTAAGAGTAGTGTTCCCTATATCATCTCACTATCGATTCAACTAACTGATTGATATAGGTAAGAACCTTCTACTCAAGGATGCTATTATACTTAGTTATTTGACACCAATACAAGTAAGCATAATAACCATAAACAAATGCCTTTATATATATAAGAATATGATACAACAAGTTCATACAACAATCATCAAATGATTGGCTCTAGGGCTCTAACTAACAGGTTGACTGAATAGTTGACGATATGTAAAAGAGAAGTCAAGTAGGTCATAAAAGATTGGATACTTGACTAGGAAATCCTAATTGAAGGTTAGATAAGGTAAAGTCCTAACTCAAGGGTTAGGCAAGGGTAAATTCCTAATTGGATATTAGGCAGGGCAAAGTCCTAACTCGAGGGTTAGGAAAGGGTAAAGTCCTAACTATGGTTAGATAAAGGAAAGTTTAAGTGGATCAAGGAGAACCGCATGTTGGCAAAGAAAAGTCTAAGTGAGTATGGGAGGACCGCACATTGGCAAGAAAAAAGTCCTAGTTGAGGATAAGCATGAGGAAAATCCAAGTAGGTTAAGGAAGACCACACTTGGTGATCGGAAGTTCAACAAGAAATTGGTATGGGATAGAAAGTCCAAGTGCGTCAAAGTTGATCAGACACTTGGTGAGTAAGTCCCAACATGTCAAGGTTGATCGGATATTGGGCAATAAAACCCTAGACTTCGATTAAGTAAGTTAGGGTTGGACAATCGATTGGGACAATCGATTGACTCTAAGCTAATCAATTAGGTAATCAATTAGGAGATTCTTATGAGAACACAGAAAGAGTCCGAATTGATTGGTCAATCAATTGGGTCGAGCCTAATCGATTGGACCAATCAATTAGGGTCAGGAGTTTTGCGAACAAGAATTCACAAAAATAAGGTTAAATCGATTGACCCAATCGATTCAGCCACTGCTAATCGATTGGGTAAATCGATTGAACATTGTTTTATCATGAGGAGGAAGAATCAATTGAGACAATCGATTGGGTTAATCGATTAAGACCTTTTTGAAAGAGAGCAAAGGGTTGTGGAATCTATTGGGTAATCGATTAAAACCTTTTGAATGGATTAAGATGACTCACCAATCGATTAGGGTTCGAAAAAGAGTTATTATACACGTGCGTGAATAGTTGTATGACGTGATAATCGATTAGGGAAAATCTGAATCAATTAAGAGGCGTCGAAGAACCCTAGAAAAGGGGTTTCGTGGATATTTCGAAGCAACTCTTGCATACACCTCTCATGTTGATTCTTGGGTGTTTGGAGAAGAAGTGCTGCTACATTTTCCACCATCAAGACGTAATCCAAATCAAGAAAAAGGAAGTAAAACAAGGTTCATGTTTTAAAGTCATTTTTGATTTCTTTGAAACCTAGTTTGCGTTTCTTGTTTGTATTTCTTGTATTCAAGCTTGTACGAGATTTCTCCATCTCTGATTTTTTTTTTTAGAATGAGTGATTTCATAGTGGATGAGATCGTGAGAGACGAACCTTTGGATTAGTCACCTTAAGGAGGCGGAGACCAAGTAAAATCCAAATGTTAGCATTGGTGAGTCTTCGCTTGAAGATATCCGCTGCAAATTACATTGACAAAACGATTGAAGCTATTCACCCCTCTAGCTCCCAAAATGTCCTAAAATTTTCTAAATTAAACTAAGAGCTCATAATTAAATCATGGTGGCAATGGGAGAATTTTAAACGCTAGTGTTTCAATTACTTCATTGAGAAAAAGAAAATAAATTTTTTTTAGGTCCACTTTTGTGTTGGAAAAATATGAATGGGAAAATGGTGGAGGGAAGATATTTCAGTGTGAATGAGATATTAGTCATATATTAGGAGTTGAGTGGCTATGAAGTTGGTTTTATTGAATAACGACACTTTTTATAGGGGAGAGACTCTTTCTTATGGGTCCACAGGGGCACAAATTGAGGGTACGGATTATGCTAAACTCAGGTGACTCATGTTCAAATATGACCTGTATGTGTCAAGGAAAAATTTATCCTAGCGGATCAAGTACTTTCTATGATAATGTTTGGGGTACAAACTTAGTTCACCACGATCAACGTTGTTGGGGTGAATAGCTCGCTTCGCTTTTTCGAACTTGATTTATGACAGAAACTTGAAGCGAAGATTCCACAATACTAACTCCTTAAATTTTACTTGAAGCCTTGGTCCAGAAGCGTTGAATCAACTCAGAAATTTACATTCCAAACACTTGTGCGCTTCTGTTCTAGTTTAGCTTCTGTCTTTTGTGCTTTCACTGCTGTAAGAGGCTTCTCCGCCTGAAGGAGATATTTTAGTGCACGTTCATTCCTTGGATTAACAACCTCCTTGGTTGTAACCAAGTTAAGTTGTGAGCCTCTTCTTTCTGCTTTTTAGTTACTGCTAATTTAATTATTTTACAAGTGTTAGTTTGAAAAGTCGGGAAGGGTCTTTGTTTTTTTTACAGGCTATCCAACCCCCCCCCTTCTAGCCAGCCGCAATGTTCCTACAAGTGGTATCAGAGCCGAGGCGCTTCAGGAGGACTAACCGCCGAACAAAGCAACGAGATGGTCGGACCAAGCATCCACCCGCCGAAATACGAAGGGGATTTCGCCTCCTGGAAGAATCTAATGCAGGTATTTTTTACTACAGACTTTGAATTAACCTTAACAATGGAATCTGGCTATGTAGCTCCAGAAGGTAAGGAAAAATGTCAATGGACAAAAAAGGAGCAGGTTGAATTCGTGGCGAACGGCAAAGCAGAATACCATCTGCTAAGCGTTCTTCCACCTCAAGAAGTCAACAGGATAGGGCGCTATGACTCGGCAAAGGAACTTTGGGAGAAGTTCCTTGAGCTGCACGAGGGTACGTCCGATCCAAGCTCGCTAGACGAGATCTACCTCGCAATCAGCTCACCAGCCCACCAGCCTGCGACTTGGGGAAGACGAGACAGTCGCACATCTGCACTCCAAAATAAAAGAAATAATCACCGGACTCACGAATCTCGGAGAAAAGGTAAGTAACCGAGATTCACTCAGGTACGCGTTAAATTCGTTTCCAAGAAATTCGAAATGGGCATCACTAGTAGATGCCTTTTACATTTCAAAAGATTTAGAAAAAATTTCATTAGAAGAATTTTTCTCGACTTTTGAAGTGCACGAATCAAGATGTGCAGGTACGAAGGAGCCTAAGAACAACATCGCCCTCAAAGCCTCGAGAGACGAATCTGAGTCAGAATCTTCTCTCGACAACGAGGAAATGGTAATGATGGTAAGAAGATTTAAGAAACTTTGTAAATCTAGATCTACTAACCATCCGTAGGGGAAGAAGAAAAGAACAATCCGCTGCTACCACTGCGAGGAAGAAGGGCACGTCAAGGACAATTGCCCCAAGCTGAAGAACAAGGACAAGCAGAAGGGTAAGAAGCCTATCCAAAAGCGAAAGGCCGTAAAAGCGACGTGGGACGATACGTTGTCCGAATCGGAAGTCGAGGCATTCTCCGGACTCGCACTGATGGCGAGTCATCAAGACGACGACTGCGAATCAAGATCTTCCGAGATGAGCATCGAGAGCATCGATGAAGGGGGAGCTTCGTCAGAAGAAAGCAGCAGTTCAGGGGGAGACACGGACAACGAACTCAACAAGGTAAGTCAGGTACGTTCTCTTCCTCCCGATAAACTTTTTAAATTTGTTAAGTTATTAACTAAAGACTGCTGTAAATTAGAAAAAGAAATAAAAAATTTAAAAGTAATTCTAGCTAAGTCTTGTCCCTTAGAAGAATTAGATAAATTAAAACTAGCAAATGAAAAATTGAAACTTGAAAATGATGATTTGAAAATTCAAGTAGATAACTTGAAAAACTATGCATGTTCATCTAAAACCAATTTTAGAATATTTAATAATTTAAATTGGTATTTTAAATATCACCCGGGACAAATTAAGAACATTTCAAGAAAATATGTCCCTAAAAGTTTTTTGGTTAATCCAGTAGGCTGGAACCTATATTGGGTTCCGAAGTCATGCTTAAATTAATTTTAAAATTAAAATTAGCGCTTTAAGTGAGAAAATTAAACAATAAATTTCTCTATGAGGCTTTGTCTAAGGAAGTGGATGTTGCTCCAATAACCAAGAAGGCCTAGTGCCTCGCCACGACCTGGAAGCCAAAATATTGAAATAAATGTTTAATTAACTTTCTGTCAAAACATTAAAATTAGAATTACTTAATGCTTTCAAAGTTTTTCAAATATTTTTTTCAAAATATTTTTATGCTTAGAAAAATACTTTAACCTGAAATTCTTACTCATAAAACCTTAAGTTAGGATTTTTTTTAAATAATTTTTGCAAATACTTAAATCTTTTTTCTCAAAAATATTTTTTTTGTTAACTTAGAAAAATTTTCAAAAATCATTTTTTCCTGAAACTAGAAATCTCAGCTTAAAGTACTTAGAAAAGTTTTCTATTTTTTTTTTTTTAAAAAAACTTAGAACTTTTTTAGAAATATTTTTTCTAAGTCTTCAACCCTTAGGGTGCGTTTGGTTCAAATTATCATGTATAACCTTGGTTATGTGATTACCAGGTAATCACCTAACCAAGGTTATGGAGAATAAAACATAACCAAATGTTGTTTGGTTCAATCTAGGTAATGCAACAAAAACTTGTTTGTTTGAAGATTTTAATGAATAACTTAGTTTAATATTTTACCGTATTATCCTCAGTTACAAAATCAACTATACATATTATTATTATTATTATTATTATTATTTATTTATGTTTTTTTACTTTCCTTTTTCTTATATATTTTTTTACTTTTTTATGTGTTTTTCTTTATTTTTTTAATGTTTTTATATTTTTTATATTATTTATATTTATATATTTTTTTATTTTTTAAAATTTAAATTTTTATTTATTTATTTTATTTTTAAATTTTTTAATTTTTAAAAATTTTAAATTTTTATAATTTTTTAAATTTTTTTTAAAAATTTTTTAAATTTTTTTTTAAAATTTTTAAATTTTTTTTTAAAATTTTTAAAATTTTTAATTTTTTAATATTTTTTAAAAATTTTTAAAATTTTAAATTTTTTATTTTTTATTTTTTAAATTTATATTTTTTAATTTTTTTTTATTTTTTAAAATTATTTATTTTTAAAAATTTTAAAATTTTAAAATTTTTTAAACATTTATTTATTTATTTTTACATTTTTAATATTTTTTTACATTTTTCTCTTTTTTCCATGTTTTTTCTTATCGGAGGGTATTTTTGGTAAAAAAAATTCGTTAATCCCGGAATCAAGAAAAACATTAGTTTTCTGAGGTTTTCTTATTCCGGGCTGCATGACCCTTTTGCTGACGTGTCGGGTATGGAACATTACTCGGGAATCATCGAATACATAAACCAAACAAGGTTTTTGTTGATAACCTTGGATGGATAACCAAGGTTATCAAGAATAACCCCGAACCAAATGCACCCTTAAACTTTTTTTCTTGAAACCCCATTTTTTTGTGATCAAAGGGGGAGAAGGATTAGTATAAGTCTAGGGGGAGGTACACCAAAATATTAACTTATTTTATTTTTTACACTGAAATTACAAATTAAGTTAATTTACTTAATTTTATTTAATATCTATTTTAACCCTAGCTTAACTTGGGTTGATCACACCAAAAAGGGGGAGATTGTTGGAACCCCAAGGTTGTTTTGGTGTGATCAACAAGTTAAGTTAGGTCTTGTGTGTTTCTAACATTGTGTCTAAGTGTGCAGGAGCTTAGGAGCACAGGTAGTCGAGTGGAAGACGCAGCTAGCGTGAAGGACGGCAGTCCGAGGGACGAGGTGCTGCGGAAGAGTACACCGGCGGACGAGAAGGAAGCGTGTGGTGGTTTCAAGGGACGAAAGCTGGAGCGGAAGATTGCTCGGGGAGCAAGAGACGCAGCTAGCGAGAAGGACAACACATGGTGCATCCGAGGGACGAAGACTGCGGATGAGTACGCCGGCGGACGAGAAGGAAACACGCAGCGATTTCGAGGGACGAGAAGCCGGAGGGAAGCCCGCTCGAGAAGACCGGAACTTGGGTTCGGGTGAGCCCTATTCCGGATAGCAGAGATCACCCAATCAAGAGGATCCGGAGCAGAGGACTCGGACGAAAGTCAACCAGAGTTGACACAGCATCCGGGGCGCCCGGAACTGTCCGGGGCGCCCGGACCAGCCCGGGGCGCCCGGACCAGCCCGGGGCGCCCGAAACCCTTCCGAGCGCTGCGTGTCAGTTTTTAATCGGATCGAGCTTTGACTCGATCTGAACGTTGGGGGATAAAATTTATCCCCCCAAGGGCGCCCGGAAGGGTTCTGAGCGCCCTAGGGGGATACATTTTATCCTCCAACGTTCAGATCGAGATTTGACTCGATCTGGTCAAAGTTTAATCTCCGGGTGCCCGGAAGGGTTTCGGGTGCCCCGAGCTGGTCCGGGCGCCCCGGACTGCTCCGGGCGCCCCGGGTTGGTCCGGACGCCCCGGACAGTTCCGGGTGCCCTGGACCCTAAGTCAACTCCGGTTGACTTTTTTCTCCTCGGTTGGGTGATCTCTGCCATCCGGAAAAGGTCTCACCCGAACCCAACTTCCGGTCTTCTCGAGCGGGCTTCCCTCCGGCTTCTCGTCCCTCGGAATCGCTGCGTGTTTCCTTCTCATCCGCCGGCGTACTCATCCGCAGTCTTCGTCCCTCGGACGCACCGCGTGCCATCCTTCTCGCTAGCTGCGTCTCTTGCTCCTCGAGAAATCTTCCGCTCCGGCTTTCGTCCCTCGGAACCACCGCACACTTCCTTCTCATCCGTCGGTGTACTCTTCCACAGCACCTCGTCCCTCGGACTATCATCCTTCTCGCTAGCTGCGTCTCTTGCTCCCCAAGAGCGGTGCATCCGAGGGACGAAGACTGCGTATCCGGAGGAGAAGAACCGGATAAGGAGGAGAAGAACCGGACCAAGGTGGGACTGAACTAGAGAAGAGGTCATGGACGAAAAAGTCAACACCTGTTGACTTTGGGCTCCGGGGCGCCCGGAACCCTTCCAGGCGCTCGGACCCTGATTTTGACCAGGATCGTGAATTACGTGATCTGAACATTGGGGGATAAAGTTTTATCCCCCAGGGCTCCCGGAACTCTTTCAGGCGCCCCGACTAAGGCTATAAATATAGCCTTGGTCTAGAAGCTTTTCATTAATTCAGAACAACTCATTGTAACAACACTTGTACGCTCTCTCTAGTTTAGCTTCTCTAGTTGTGCGTTTCACTGCTGTAAAAGACTTCTCCGCCAGAAGGAGATAATAGTACGACATCTTCCTTGGATTAACAACCTCTCTGGTTGTAACCAAGTCAACTCCCTGTGAGCCTTTACTTTCTATTTTCTGTTTATTTTATTATTCTGCAAGTGTTCTGTTGAAAGTTCGAAAAGGGTCTTTGTTTATTTCTTTTAGAGCTATTCAACCCCCCTTCTAGCCGGCCCAACGGTGCTACAAGTGGTATCAGAACCGAGACGCTTCAGGAGGACTAACCGCCGAACGAAGCAACGAGATGGTCGGACCAAGCATCCACCCGTCGAAATACGAAGGGGACTTCGCTACCTGGAAAAAACTGATGCAGATATTTCTTACAACAAATATTGAATTATTTTTAACAATGAAACTTAGCTTTGAAGCTCCAGAGGACAAGGAAATAGATAAATGGACAAAAAAGGAGTAGGCCGACTTCGTGGCGAACGACAAAGCAGAGTACCATCTGCTAAGCGTTCTTCCACGTCAAGAAGTCAACAAGATCGGTAAATACAACTCCGCAAAGGAACTTTGGGAGAAGTTCCTCGAGCTGCACGAAGGGACGCCCGAACCCAAGCTCGCCAAAAGAGATCTGCTTCGCAATCATCTCACCAGCCTGCGACTTGGGGAAGACGAGAATAAAAGAAATTATCACCGGACTTTCGAATCTCGGAGAAAAGGTAAGTAACCGAGATTCGCTCAGGTACGCTTTAAATTCCTTTCCTAGAAATACCAAATGGGCATCATTAGTAGATGCATTTTACATTTCTAAAGATTTAGAAAAGATTTCATTAAAAGAATTCTTTTCAACATATGAAGTGCATGAGTCAAGATGTGCAGGAATGAAGGAGCCCAAGAACAACGTCGCCCTCAAAGCTTCGAGAGACGAACCTGAGTCGGAATCTTCTCTTGACGACGAGGAAATGGTAATGATGGTAAGAAGATTCAAGAAACTTTGTAAATTTAGATCTACTAACTATCCGCAGGGGAAGAAGAAAAGGACGATCCGCTGCTACCACTGCGACGAAGAAGGGCACGCCAAGGACAACTGCCCCAAGCTGAAAAACAAAGACAAGGAGAAGGGTAAGAAGCCTATCCAGAAACGAAAGACCCTGAAGGCGACGTGGGACGATACGTCATCCGAATCAGAAGTCGAAGCATTCTCCAGACTCGCACTGATGGCGAGTCATCAAGAAGACAACTGCGATTCAAGCTCTTCCGAAATGAGAATCAAAAGCATAGATGAAGGGGGAGACACGTTGGAAGAAAGCAACAGCTCAAGGGGAGAAACGGACAACAAGATCGACAAGGTAAGTCAGATACGATCTCTTCCTCCCGATAAAATGTTTAAGTTCGTTAAACTTTTAACAAAAGATTGCTGTAAATTTGAAAGTGAAAATAAAAATTTAAAGGTAATTCTAGCTAAGTCTTGTCCCTTAGAAGAATTAGATAAATTAAAACTAGCAAATGAAAAATTGAAACTTGAAAATGATGATTTGAAAATTCAAGTAGATAACTTGAAAAACTATGCATGTTCATCTAAAACCAATTTTGGAAGATTTAATAATTTAAATTGGTATTTTAAATATCACCCGGGGCAAATTAAGAACATTTCAAGAAAATATGTCCCTAAAAATTTTTTGGTTAATCTAGTAGGCTGGAACCTATATTGGGTTCCGAAGTCATGCTTAAATTAATTTTAAAATTATAATTAGTGCTTTAAGTGAGAAAATTAAACAAAGAATTTCTTTATGAGACTTTGTCAAGGAAGTGGTTGTTGCTCCAATAACTAAGAAGGCCTAGTGCCTCGTCACGACCTGGAAGCCAAAATATTGAAATAAATGTTTAATTAACTTACTAATAAAGCATTAATGCAAGAATTAATTAATACTTTAAAAATGTTATTCAAAACATTTTTTTTTTGATTTAGAAATTTACTTACTAAAATTTTTTTTTAAATTGACTAAGTCATTTTTTTTTGAAAAATTTTTCTTAAAAATTCTCAAATGATTAAGTTAGAAAAATGTCTTTCAAAAATAATCTTTACTTAGAAATCTTTTTAAGTTAAAAGATTTTCTAAAATTAGAAATTTATGCTCAAATTACTTAGAAATTTTTTAAAATTGCCTAAGTCAGATTTTCAAAACTTTACTTAGAATTGTTTTTTAACTTAGAATTTCTTTTAAATATTTTTTTTCAAATTTACTAAATTTTTAACCCTTAGATTGTTTTTCTTGGAACCCCATTTTTTTGTGATCAAAGGGGGAGAAGGGAAAGTATAAGTCTAGGGGGAGGTAGATAGATTTAATTTTTTTTCTATCTTTTTGTACATAAATTGAAAATTAAGTTAATTTACTTAATTTTATTTAATATCAATTTTTAACCCTAGCTTAACTTGGGTTGATCACACCAAAAAGGGGGAGATTGTTGGAACCCCAAGGTTGTTTTGGTGTGATCAACAAGTTAAGTTAAGTCCTGTGTGTTTCTAACCTTGTGTCTAAGTGTGCAGGAGCTTAGGAGCACAGGTAGTCGAGCAGAAGACGCAGCTAGCGAGAAGGACGGCAGTCCGAGGGACGAGGTGCGGCGGAAGAGTACACCGACAGACGAGAAGGAAGCGTGCGGTGATTCCGAGGGACGAAAGTCGGAGCGGAAGATTGCTCGGGGAGCAAGAGACGCAGCTAGCGAGAAGGATGACACGCAGTACGTCAGAGGGACGAAGACTGCGGATGAGTACGCTGATGGACGAGAAGGAAACACGCAGCGATTCCTAGGGACGAGAAGCCGGAGGGAAGCCCGCTCGAGAAGACCGGAAGTTGGGTTCGGGTGAGCCCTTTTTCCGGATGGCAAAGATCACCCAAGCGAGTGGATCCGTAGGAGAAGAACCGAACCGAGGCGGGACTGAACCAGAGAAGAGGTCCCGAACGAAAAAGTCAACACCTGTTGACTTTGGGCTCCGGGGCGCCCGGAGCCCTCCGGGGCGCCCGGAACCCTTCCGGGGGTTCCGGGCGCCCGGACCCTGATTTTGACCAAGATCACGAATTACGCGATCTGAACGTTGGGGGATAAAGTTTTATCCCCCCAGGGCACTCGGAACTCTTCTAGGCGCCCCGACCAAGGCTATAAATATAGCCTTGGTCTAGAAGCTTTTCATTAATTCAGAACAACTCATTGTAACAACACTTGCAGCTAGCTGCGTCTTTCGTATTGTTGGAACCCCAAGGTTATTTTGGTGTGATCAACAAGTTAAGTTAGGTCCTGTGTTATTTCTAACCTTGTGTCTAAGTGTGCAGGAGCCTAGGAACACAGGTAGTCGAGCGGAAGACGCAGCTAACGAGATGGTCGGACCAAGCATCCACCCGCCGAAATACGAAGGAGATTTCGCCTCCTGGAAGAATCTGATGCAGGTATTTTTTACTACAGACTTTGAATTAACCTTAACAATGGAATCTGGCTATGTAGCTCCAGAAGGTAAGGAAAAATGTCAATGGACGAAAAAGGAGCAGGCTGAATTTGTGGCGAACGGCAAAGCAGAATACCATCTGCTAAGCGTTCTTCCACCTCAAGAAGTCAACAGGATCGGGTGCTACGACTCGACAAAGGAACTTTGGGAGAAGTTCCTCGAGCTGCACGAAGGTACATCCGAAGCCAAGCTCGCTAGACGAGATCTGCTTCGCAATCAGCTCACCAGCTTGCGACTTGGGGAAGACGAGATAGTCGCACATCTGCACTCCAGAATAAAAGAAATAATCACCGGACTCACGAATCTCGGAGAAAAGGTAAGTAACTGATATTTGCTCAGGTACGCGTTAAGTTCGTTTCCAAGAAATTCAAAATGGGCATCACTAGTAGATGCCTTTTACATTTCAAAAGATTTAGAAAAGTTTTCATTAGAAGAATTTTTCTCGACTTTTGAAGTGCACGAATCAACTCAGAAATTTACATTCCAAACACTTGTGCGCTTCTGTTCTAGTTTACCTTTTGTCTTTTGTGCTTTCACTCCTGTAAGAGGCTTCTTCGCCTGAAGGAGATATTTTAGTGCACGTTCATTCCTTGGATTAACAACCTCCTTGGTTGTAACCAAGTCAAGTTGTGAGCCTCTTCTTTCTACTTTTTATTTACTGCTAATTTAATTATTTTATAAGTGGTATCAGAGCCGAGACGCCTCAGAAGGACTAACCACCCTCTGAAGCAACAAAACGATGGCCGGAGCTAGTGAATATCCACCAGCATTCGAGGGGGAGTTTTCTTCATGGAAGAAACAAATGGAGGTATATCTTAATTCTGATTTTGGTATTTCTTTAATATTAAAATTTGGCTATGAAGCACCAAAGACAACGAATGGAAAAAGAACTCGATTTACGCCTCTGGAACAAGAAGCGACGTGACGAGTCAATGGCAAATGGTCGGGCAGAATTTCACATTCTAACCGTAATACCAAATGATGATCTTGTTAGAGTTGGCGAATATAAAAGCGCAAAAGAACTTTGGGAAAAGTTCTTAAAGCTCTACGAAGAACCTCTGGAAGCCGACAACTCAATGGACACCGAGCCACTGACAGAACAGTCCGAGAATGAGGAAACTACCGAGACAGCCGAACTTCATCCTGAAGGTAAGTCGATAGGGGGAGAGACTTCAGAAGAAAGCAACTCAATAGGGGGAGAATCAACTGCTGACAAGGTAAGTCAGGTATGATCTCCACCTTCTAAACAAGTAATTAAATCATTGAAAGAGTTTTTCGAATTAGAAAATCAATTGTCAAACTTGTCTTGCAAATCAGAAATATTGCCAAAAGATTTTTGTAAATTATAAAATATTTTGACAAAAGAATTTTGCAAGTTAGAAATATTGCTGAAAGACTTTTGTGAATCACAAAGTATTTTTTCGAAAGAATTACGAAAACTAGAAATATTGTCGAAAACCTTTTCCGGATCTAAAAAGTTTTCCGAATTACAAATTATCTCATCGAAAGAGTTTTTCGGATTAGAGAATCTTCTATCGAATAAATTTCGCAAATTACAAAATATTCTTTCGAACGAATTTTGCACATTGCCGAAAGAATTTTTACAAATTATATTGTCAAAACTTTTTATCAAGTTAAAATTTATGTTATTGAAATATTTGTGTGAAGTAAAGTCTATAAAGTTAAAAGAAATAGCTTGTTGATTAAAGTATCTCGACAAACTATTAATTAACATGATACAATTTGTTGCATGTTTAATATTTGTTGCTTTAAATCTGAAAAAGTGTGATTTAAGAAATTATGATAAATTAAAATGGAAATTTAAAATTTTCTGATAAAAGCATTAGAATAAAATAAATAAATAAATGCATAGAATTTTTTTTTAATGTTATCAATTTTCTTAAATTTTCTTGCATAAAGTTTTGGGCTTAGAAAGTTCTTAATTCTTGATGACGAAAACTTAGAAAATTTTCAAAAGTTATGCTTGACTTAGAAATTTTCCTTGACTTAGAAAATTTCCCAGAAAATTATTGAAATAGATTTTTATAAATTTTCTAAGTGTTAATCCTTAGATTTTTCTTGCAATCCTAATTTTTTATGTGATCGAAGGGGGAGAAGAAAAAGTATAAGTCTAGGGGGAGGTAGACTTGAAAATTGGAAATTTTTGAAATTTAATGTTTCTATCTTTTTTCATGTTATTGAAAAATATATTATTTCATTATTCAAGTCTATTTTTGAACCTAGCTTAACTTGGATTGATCACATAAAAAAGGGGGAGATTGTTGGAACCCCAAGGTTGTTTTGGTGTGATCAACAAGTTAAGTTAGGTCCTGTGTTGTTTCTAACCTTGTGTTTAAGTGTGCAGGAGCTTAGGAACACAGGTAGTCGAGCGGAAGACGCAACTAGCGAGAAGGACGGCAGTCCGAGGGACGAGGTACTGTGGAAGAGTACACCGACGGATGAGAAGGAAGCGTGCGGTGGTTCCGAGGGATGAAAGCTGGAGCGGAAGATTGCTCGAGGAGCAAGAGACGCAGCTAGCGAGAAGGACGACATGCGGTGCGTCCGAGGGACGAAGACTGCGGATGAGTACGCCGGCGGATGAGAAGGAAACACGCAGCGATTTCGAGGGACGAGAAGCCGGAGGGAAGCCCGCTCGAGAAGACCGGAAGTTGTGTTCGGGTGAGCCCTTTTTCGGATGGCAGAGATCACCCAACCGAGGCGAAAAAGTCAATCGGAGTTGACTTAGGGTCCGGGGTGCCCGGACTAGCTCGGGGCGCCCGAAACCCTTCTGAGCACCCGGAGATTGAACTTTGACCAGATCGAGTCAAATCTCGATCTGAATGTTGAGGGATAAAATTTATCCCCCCCAGGGTGCCCGGAACCCTTCCAGGCGCCCCGTCCAGAAGCTTTTCAATGAACTCCAAGTGATCATTTCCAACGCTTGTATGCTTTAGAGTTGTAGTTAAGCTTCTGTTTCTGTGCTTCAATGCCATAAGAGGCTTCTCCACTTGAAGGAGTTTTTCTTTCGTGCTTAATCTTCCTTGGATTAACAACCACATCGGTTGTAACCAAGTAAATACTCGCGCCTCGTCTTTTTAATGTTTTATTTATCTGCTTTGTTTATTTTACAAGTGTTAGCTTAAAGAGTTCGAGGAAGGGTTGTTCGTTTGTTTTGATTTTGCAGGATATCCAACAACCTCCCTTCCAACCGACCGCAACGGTCCTACAAGAAAGGATTAGTATAAGTCTAGGGGAGGTAGACCAAAATATTAACTTATTTTATTTTTTACACTTAAATTACAAATTAAGTTAATTTACTTAATTTTATTTAATATCTATTTTAACCCTAGCTTAACTTGGGTTGATCACACCAAAAAGGGGGAGATTGTTGGAACCCCAAGGTTGTTTTGGTGTGATCAACAAGTTAAGTTAGGTCCTGTGTGTTTCTAACCTTGTGTCTAAGTGTGTAGGAGCTTACGAGCACAGGTAGTCGAGTGGAAGACGCAGCTAGCGTGAAGGATGGCAGTCTGAGGGACGAGGTGCTACGGAAGAGTACATCGGCGGACGAGAAGAAAGCGTGCGGTGGTTCTAAGGGACGAAAGCCGGAGCGGAAGATTGCTCGGGGAGCTAGAGACGCAGCTAGCGAGAAGGATGGCATGCGGTGCGTCCGAGGGACGAAGACTGCGGATGAGTACGCCAGAGGACGAGAAGGAAACATGCAGCGATTCCGATGGATGAGAAGCCGGAGGGAAGCCCGCTCGAGAAGACCGGAACTTGGGTTCGGGTGACACTATTCCGGATAGCAGAGATCACCCAATCAAGCGGATCCGGGGCAGAGGACCCGGACGAAAGTCAACCATAGTTGACTCAGCATCCGGCGCGCCCGAAACTGTCCGGGGGACCCAGACCAGCCCGGGGCGCCCGGACCAGTCCGGGGCGCCCGAAACCCTTCCGGGGACCCGGGAGTCAATTTTTGACCGGATCGAGCTTTGACTCAATCTGAATGTTGGGGGATAAAATTTATCCCCCCAGGATGCCCGGAACCCTTCCAGGCGGCCCGACCAAGGCTATAAATATAGCCTTGGTCCAGAAGTTTTGCATCAACTCATAAATTTATATTCCAAACACTTGTGTGCTTCTGTTCTAGTTTAGCTTCTGTCTTTTGTGCTTTCACTGCTGTAAGAGGCTTCTCCGCCTGAAGGAGATATTTTAGTGCACGTTCATTCCTTGGATTAACAACCTCCTTGGTTGTAACCAAGTCAAGTTGTGAGCCTCTTCTTTCTGCTTTTTATTTACTGCTAATTTAATTATTTTACAAGTGTTAGTTTGAAAAGTCGGGAAGGGCCTTTGTTTTTTTTACAGGCTATCCAACCCCCCTTCTAGCCGGCCGCAACGGTTCTACAATAAGAAGCCGGAGCAGAAGCTTTCTTGAGAAGGTCGAAAGTTGGGTTCGGGTGAGCCATATTCCGGCTGACGGAGATCACCCAAGCAAAAGGAACCAGAGCAGAAGACCCGGACCGAGACAAGTGAAACCGGAATTGAATTCTATTCGGATCGCGTTTGACTGTGATCCGTTGCAAAGGGGATAAAGTTTTATCCCCCTCCAAGCGCCTGGAACTCTTCCAGCTGCCTCAACCAAGGCTATAAATACAGCCTTGGTCCAAGAAGCTAAATACAACACGCATCTTGAGAAACAACACTTGTACACTTCTAATTTTCGTTTAGCTTCATCTTTTTGTACGAACACTGTTGTAAAGAGGCTTCTCCACCTGAGGGAGATATTAGTGCACTCTACTTCCTTGGATTAACAACCTCCCCAGTTATAACCAAGTAAAAACTTCCATGCCTCTGTCTTTTTTATTTCTTTATCATTTCTTATGCAAGTGTTCTTTAATTAAGTTAGTTGTCCGAGAAAGGTTTTTCTTTTATTTGTGCAGGGGCTATTCACCCCCCTCTAGTTGGCCGTCAATAGACCTACACTTTAGTGGCTTCGTCTACAGGTACCCGATACCCTCGTCGGATAGTGAACCACTACTCAATGCCCGTCTTCAAGTAGACCTTCATTCTCTTCTTCTAATATGAAAAATCATTTCTGTTGAAGAGAGGAAGACGAGTGGTGCTGAACCCTTCGAGTTGGGCCATTTAGATTATCTTGCAAAAAAAAATAGAAGAGAAATGTCCTAAGACTATGTCTTGGATTAGCAAAGTTTGAGGTAAAAGGAAATATCAAAGACTCGAGTGGTGTTGCACCAATTTTGAGTTAAAACTGAATGAGAAGTAATTATCTAAAGAGGTAAATTTTATCAATTCAAATAAGATACGAAAAATAGAAATCTGAAAGAAATAAAACAATTCTCCTGGCTTGATTGGTGGTTGCACCAATTTAGAGCAGAATCTCGCTCTGATACCACTTGTTATATCGAGGCGCATGTGCGAGGGGGGAGGGGGGATCACGTGGTTTTAAAAACTTTATCTTTTCGGTTTTGAAAACAAAGTGCATAGCAGAAAATTAAACTTGAAAAATAGAAACTCAATAAATTTTACTTAGTTTGGAGCCTTCGGTGACTCCTACTTCAAGACCCAAACCCCGTGGACCTATCGATGGGTAATCCACTAATAACCTCTTTCGAAACCACCGAAAGAGAGGATCAAGTACAAGAATAGGAAAAAGTATAACAAGCTACACTTTTCCTTTTGCAATAATTAAATACAAAACTAAACTTCATTATCGAACACTTTTGGAGATGATCGGATCACACTCGGTGTTGGACGACTTCTCAGCGGTAGTCAGGTGCAGAAATGTCATAGCAGAGCAACAGTTGGAAGTCAGAGCAATCATAACATCAAACAGACGCATAGAAGATCGTAGATGAGATGGGTATGAAGCCTTGGTTGAATGGAAGGCGCCTTCTATAGGCAAACTTTTATCCCAACAAATCTACTCCTTATCATCGACTAAGCCTTCTACCTTATCTGACTGAAGGCACCTTCCAAGCTCCCAAAGGCACCTTTCATGAACAGTACTAAAGGTGCCTTCCGTCATATAGAAGGCGCCTCGAGTACTGTTCACCCAAGGCCTTTCATGCTTCCTTTGTCTTGTAAAATGTGTTAGTCCAACACAAAAATATTTAACCTGTAAAACAAAGTTAGCACAATAATAAGATGATTAATTTATGACTTAGACCCTATCCTTCAGACCAGGATCTAGTTAGAGTCTCAATTTAGATTTTTGAAATGGACTTAAATTGGACCGATGTTTACTGTCCCCTCAATCGGGACGCATCCTCATTGAGTAACTCTCCTCCAGTGACTTACTTCCACTTACCAAGTGTCAAGTTACCTCATTAACATCTAATTGACCTACCAGGTCTTTCTTCCAGAATCACACATCTGGACTTCACCTATCGAGAATCGAACATCCCGACCTCCTACCGAAATCACACATCTGGACTTCCACCCATCGGGAATCAAACATCCCAACCTCCTTCTAGAATCTACATCTGGACTTTCTCAATCAAGAATCGCACATCTTGATTAGACTTCCTATCTGGTGTCAGGTCCTCTTGATCCATCAAGTTAATTAACCCTGCATACTCAGTAACAAGGTTAGATCAACAACACATCTAACTTTAATCTACTTGTCATTCATCAAAACTCAGGTTTGATCATTATCGCTGAGTACACCAACAAATTGAGCCACGTTTAGTCAAAGATAACTATTCCTAACCTTATGAAGTGCTTAGATAAGCATTTAAGGGTATTTTTTGATAAAAATACGAAAGGAATTGTTCAAGGTGACTAATTTTGAGTTTACGATGAGGTTTAGTTTTCAAGATTATAATTTTAACCTTATACATTTGAATTTTGGAATTTTCTAAAGGTTTAGAAACTCTAAATCATTGTTAATGCAATGATAGAAGTTTATGCTAAAATCAAAAGAATTTAGATATCTCTACAATGTATGATATTGTCCACTTTACTAATAAAAATATCTTTCCCTTATAAGTCCATGATCCTTTATATGTATTTTCAATGTAAAACTTTATTTACAACCATTGCAACCCAACAATCCCCCCTAAAACGAAGGGCCTCCTCCTCAAGCCTACTCACTTGATATCATCTGATCCTTGACCCACCAGAACTTTCCTGCCCCTCGATCCAACCAACCTACTAGGACTTTCTTGCCCCTCGATCCAGCCAACCTACTAGGACTTCCTTGTCCTTCAGTCCAACCGACTTATTAGGTCTTCCTTGCCTAGCTGTAACTAGGACTTCTCTACCTGGTGTCTGGTCATCTTAATCCAGACATGGGAGTCTCCACTTCCTTCGTTAGAGGTAAATATTCCACCCACATTGCTGGATTGAACCATGACTCTTGTGCACAATCGACGGTTAGTACTTCTGACAATCTAGGTTCTTATATCAATTGTTAGGACTAAAAGAATTTAGATATCCATAATAGTATGATATTACCCACTTTAGGTCTAAGCCATCGTGCCTTTATTTTTGGGTTCTAGCCAAAAGGCCTCGTAGTAATGGAGATATCTTTTTATTATAAGTTCATGATCCTTTTGTTGGAGTGTATACTGAAAACCTAAGCTTTTGTAAACATTTATTTTGAATAAAGAATCACATTTGGTCAAATTGTCTACATTTAGTTGTAGTTGTTCAATTAATTTATATTGTAGATAACATAGTATGTGGTGCTACATACAGAAGATGATGTTATCAGTACCTTATAAATTATAAACAATAGCTCATGACCAAAATGGAAAGGAACAAACCATTGGAAGGTCGTAGTGTAATTAGGAATTAGTTTATCTTGACTATATAATTACACTAGTACACTTAGAGTGTATTGAGTAGGACCATTTGAGGTTGTTTCTTTTATACTGACTTTATAAAGGAACAAATACCTCAGTTATTATGGAAGTGTGTGCTCTTAATCCTAATATAATAACAAGCACATATATTTGATATTTATTTCTTTAATTTACCAATGGGTGAGATTTAGTTCGATAAATCAATAAGCTCGATAAGTTGGGAAATGATATTACTTATAGTGTGTGTTGTTGATTATAGAAGGAAACTGTGTCCTAGTAATCTAGGTTGATAATGTCCCCAAGATGAGCTCATAAAGATTGTCATGTTAAACCCTGCAGGTGGACTTAGTCCGACATGACGATGAGGTTGAGTGGTACTATTCTTGGATAAAAATATTAATTAAATGAGTTGTCAGTAACTCACTTAATTAGTGGACATTTGACATCTTAAACACAGGGAGACTAACACACTCATAATAAGAAGGAGCCCAAAAATGTAATTTGGGATTGGTGCGGTAGTTCAATAATAGTTCTCTAGTGGAATGAATTATTATTGATAAAATTAAGTTGTGTGTTCGGGGCGAACACGGGATGCTTAATTTTATCGGGAGACCAAAACCAATTCCTCCTCTCGGTCCCTATCGTAACCTCTTATTTATAGAGTACTATACCCACCTATACCCACCTTCTATACCCACCTAAAGGGGGCCGGCCAAGCTAGCTTGGGAATCAAGCTAGGGTCGGCCTAAGCTTGGTTTATGGGTGGCCGGCCCTAGCTTGAACCCAAGCTAGAGGGGGCCGGCCATAATGAAATTAAAAAGAATTTTAATTTTAATTTTTATTATGTGGAAGATATAATTTATTAAAGAGAATTAAAATTAAAATATCTCTCTTAAAAGGATCTACAAAAGATTAAAGAAAGAGATTAGATCTCTTTCCTTATTTGTAGATTGGAAAGATATTTTATTTTCTCTTTGAAAATTATTCACATGTTAAAAAATTAAAATTATAGAAATTTCTTTTTATCAACCATGAAGGGATTTTTGAAGAGAAATTTTATTTTTAAAATTTCCGGAAACAAATTAGGAAGTTTTAATTTGTTGATTGAAACTTGTCTAATTTGTCTCTCTATGATGTGGCCGGCCATTATAAGTTTAATTGGAAAATTTTATTTTATTTTTCTCAATTAATTCATGTCAAGGAAAATTAAAGAAATTTTATTGTAATTAAATTTCCTAATTTGCCAAAGCTAAGGAATATAAAAGAAGGGGTGGGGGTGCCTTCAAGTGTTACAACCTCTATTATTCTCTCCCTCTTTTCTTTGGTGTTGTGGCCGGCCAACCTCTCTCCTTTTCTTCCTCTTTGTGGTGGCCGAATCCTTCCTCTTGCTTGGAGCTCTTGTGGTGGCCGGATAATACTTGGAGAAGAAGAAGAAGGAGAGAAAGCTTGTATCCCTTGGAGCTTAGTTGGTGGTTTTTTCTTCATCCTTGGTGAAGCTCTTTTGTTTTGGCCGAACCTAGCTAGGAGGAGAAGAAAGTGCATTGGTGGTTTCTCATCTCGGAAGATCGTTGCCCACACAACGTTCGAGGTTAGAAGAGGAATACGGTAGAAGATCAAGAGGTCTTTCTAGAAGGTATAACTAGTAATTTTTCCTTTCCGCATCATATTAGTTATTTTTGGAAATAATACCAAATACAAGAGGCTTACGATTCTAGTATTTTGAATTTATTTTCGATGTAGTGTTCTTATGTTTATTTCTTTTCCTTGTGATTTGATTGTTCCTTTCGGTTAACCTAAAGTTATTTTAGGAAATTAAATATTAGCTTTCCATAAAAGGTTTTGTCTAGTCGGTGGTGGTTGTTCCCATATCCAAGAAGGTCATGTGCCTCGCCACGTCAGTACTGGGAACCAATTATGGAAATTAATATTTAATGGAATTAATAACTTAGGTGATTTGGATCAAACGTGTTAAGTTCCGCAGGAGATCCAAGTCTAAACCTAAAAGAACAAATAAATTAAGTTTTGGATCAAACGTGTTAAGTTCCGCAGGCGATCCAAAATTTAATTTAAAAGAACACATGGTAGCTAAGAAAAGGTTCAGACCTTTGTACAAAATTTTTGTACAGTGGAACCTCTAGGTTTTCCGAGTAGCAACCAACACCTTTTTGTTGGTCCCTTGGTGGCCGGCAAGAGGGGAGGGATGAATTGCCCTGTAAAAATAAACTCAACCCTTTCTCGACTTATGGCTTAATTAAGAACACTTGTAATTAACAATTAAGAGACTAATTAAAAAGATAGAGACATAAGGAGAATTACTTGGTTTGTAATCAGAAGATTGCTAATCCAAGGAAAATGAAGCGTACTTTATGAAGATCTCCTTCGGGTGGAGTAGACTCTTACAATGTTAACAGCTCATAACTAATAGTAGAACGGAAAGAAAGGAATTACAAGTTGTTGTCTAAACTACTGAAATCATAACTATATTTATAGCACTATTCCGAGCACTTGGAAGGGTTCTGGGAGCTTGAAGTGGGATAGAATTCTATCTCCGACGCGTCGGTCAACGCACACATCGATCTTGATAAAAGTTGAGTTTTGGGCTCCCGGCCCACCAAAGTCAACAATGTTGACTTTTTCGGTCCGTGCCCTCTACTCCGATTCCACTCGCTTGGGTGATTTCGGTCATCCGAAATAGGACTCACCTGAATACAATTTCGGGCCTTCTCCTCAAGCAACATTCCTCCTCGGCTTCTCGTCCCTCGAACGTTGCATATGTTCTTCTCATCCACCGATGTACTCTTCCGCGGCATCTCGTCCCTCAGACGCACTAAGCCCGTCGGCTCTCTCTCATGCCGTCCTTCTCGTTAGTCGCGTCTTCGCTTGACTTCCTGTGCTCTTAAGCTCCTGCACACTTAGACACAGGGATTAAACCAAACAGGACCTAACCTAACTTGGTTGATCACATCAAAATAACCACAAGATCCAACAATCTCTCCCTTTTTGATGTGAATCAACCTAAGTTAAGTTAGGGTAAAAAAATATGAAATTAAAGGCATGAAATATTATATAATACATTGACAAATATACCTCCCCCTTAAATTTAACTTCTAATTCTCCCCTTTGATCATATTAAAAAGAGGGGTACTAAATAAAATCTTTAAGGAAAAAATAATTTAACAAAAATAATTTAAATGAAGCTTACAATTAAAAGAATTTCTAAGTGAGATTTGAAAAAAAAAAAATCTAAATGAAGTTTGCAAGTAAAATATTTTAACAAATGTTAAACCATTGACAAATATTGAAAATATTTAATTTAATTAATTATTTCATGCTTATCAGTTTGTCAATTAAATATTCAATTCAGAAATTGACTTCCAGGTTGTAGCGAGGCACTAGGCCTTCTTGGTTATTGGATCATCAACCACTTCTAAACAAAGTCTTTTAATGAATTTAAATATTTAATCTTATATCTGAAAATCTCTAAGTCTAATTTCATTTTTAATTTAAATAAGTTTTTAGAACCCAATATAGGTTCTTTCCTATAATGTTAATCAAGTATTTTCTAGAGATATAAGATTTTGTTACTTTTCTGATCTGACCTTTGTGAAATCTATAGTACCAGTTTAATCCTTTATAGTTTCTAATCTTTAAATCAAAAACATTTGAACATGAAGATTTTTTTAAGTTTTCTATTTCTTCCTTTAATTTAGCATTTTCAATTTTTACTTTTTCAAAATCTTCTATTAGACATGATTTTGTTTAAAAAAATTATTTCTAAGTTTTTAATTTTTAATTTATCATTTTTACTTTATAACTTGCACATTAATTTTGCCATAGATTTAATACCAAAATAGAGTTGATCAGGAGGTAAGAGGCATACCTCACTTACCATATCAGACTTGAAGTCTGACTCTCCCCCTGCTTCACTGCATTCATCTAAAGTTGCTCCCCCTTTATCGATGTTGGCTTCTAAGATGCTTTGCTCTTCATGGCTCGCCATCAGTGCTAGTCTCTTCTATTTCTGACTCAGATGATGAGCTGTCATTCCAAGTAGCCTTTAGAGTCTTGTACTTGTTTTTCTTGGGGATCTTCCCTTTTTCCTTTTTAAGTTTTGGGCAGTCCTCTTTTATGTGTCCTTCCTTTTGACACTGGTAGCAACGAATTCTTCTTCTATTTCTTAGATTTGTCCTGTTCTACATTTCTTTAAATTTGTTATATCTAAAGAATTTTATGAATTTCCTTACCATGTAAGCTTCTTGTTCTTCTTCTGAGTCTGACTCAGATTCATCCTTCTTGGTTGCATTTAGTGTCATAATTTGACTTGACTCTTTTGTTGTACCTGCACATCTGGTTCATGTAATTCTAAAGTAGAAAAGAATTCCTCTAGGGTACTTACCTCCAGGTCCTTTGAGATATAGTAGGCGTCGATTATCAAGGCCCATTCTGGAGTCCTGGGAAAGGTATTGAGTGTGTAGCGTATCGAGTCCTGGTTGGTTACTGTTTCATCGAGGTTTTTGAGTCCGGTGATTAGTTCTTTGACCTTCGCGTGTAGATCGGTTACCTTCTCACCTCTTTCCAGATGTATACTTATTAGTTTTTTCCGAAGTATGTCTCATCTTGTGAGCTTAGCTTCGAATGTGCCTTCGTGGAGTTCCAAGAATTTTTTCCAGAGTTCTTTAGCCGACGAGTAGCTCTCGATGCAGTTGACTTCTTGAGGCGGCAACACACTCAGCAAGTGATATTCTGCTCTGTTATTTGCTACGGAATCATTTTATTCTTTCTTTGTCCAAAAACTCTCCTCCTTCTCCTCTCCATTTTGATTCATAGGAACTATAAAACCATACTTGATTATTAAACGAATCTCAAAGTTAGTTTTCAGAAATACCTCAATTCGGCGTTTCCAATGTGTAAATTCTCCCTCAAATTTTGGCGGAACGATGCTTGGTACGACCATTGTTTCTTTGCTTCAGTCAGCAGTTTGTCCTTCTGAAGCATCATTGCTCTGATACCACTTGTTGGTCCCTTGGTGGCCGGCAAGAGGGGAGGGGTGAATTGCCCTGCAAAAATAAACTCAACCCTTTCTTGACTTATAGCTTAATTAAGAACACTTGTAATTAACAATTAAGAGACTAATTAAAAAGACAGAGACATAAAGAGAATTACTTAGTTTGCAATCAGAAGATTGCTAATCTAAGAAAAATGAAGCGCACTTTATGAAGATCTCCTTCGGACCGAGTAGTCTCTTACAACGTTAACAGCTCACAACTAATAGTAGAACAGAAAGAAAGAAATTACAAGTTGTTGTTTAAACTACTGAAATCATAGCTATATTTATAGTACTGTTCCGGGCGCCTAGAAGGGTTCCAGACGCCTGGAGTGGGCGCTCGAACCACCAAAGTCAATAATGATGACTTTTTCGGTCCGGTCCATTTGCTTCGGTTATGCTCGCTTGGTTGATTTCAAACATCCGGAATAGGGCTTACCTAAACCCAATTTCCGGCCTTCTCCTCGAGCAACCTTTTTCCCCAGCTTCTCATCCCTTGAACGTCGTGTATGTTCTTCTCATCCACCAGTGTACTCTTCCACGAAATCTCATCTCTCAGACACACTGAGCCCGTCAGCTTTCTCTCGTGTCATCCTTCTCACTAGCCGCGTCTTCCGCTCGACTTCCTGTGCTCCTAAGCTCCTGAACACTTAGACACATGGATTAAACCAAACAAGACATAACCTACCTTGGTTGATCACATCAAAACAACCATGGGGTCCAACACTTTTCATATGTTTTCAATGTGAGACTTTGTTTACAATAATTGCAACCCAATAGTTTGGAGCATGTTTTAAGGAGGAGGATCTCCTTAAATACATGAATTGAAAATTGAGAGTGAATGCTCTAAGATGAGCATTGGATTATGGATAAATGTACAAGGATGAACATTGAAGGACAATGAAGGGTATGGAACCTTCATTGTGATGTTGTGAAGAAAAAGTGAGGTTGTGAACAACACATGAGATAAATCTTGGGAGAAGAATGTGTACCAAAGGGGGAGAATATAGGATTTAAGTTAGGAAATTTTTCATATTCAAAGGGGGAGAATGTGAAATCCTCATGTTAATAGAGAGAATGTAGAAAACCCTCATTTATGTTTTAGCATAAAGAAGAAGTTGGGGCTATTGGATTAGTCTAACTTAAATGTATTCTCAAACATCAAAAAGAGAGATTGTTGGTACAATTATCCCTGTATCAAAGTTGACCAGTTTGGCTCAAGCTTGAGTTTTGATATTTGACAATATATAGAGATTGCAGGTATAATTGTACATTAGGAAGAATGTTTGTACAAGTCTCCTCTAGTCAAATGTTGACCAGTTTAAAGTGAGAGAGTAGTCAAGTAGGTCAAGGGTGATCAGATACTTGACTGAGAAAGTCCTAACTAGATGTTAGACAAGGGCAAGACCAATGGGATGGTTGGCAGAAGGAAGAAAAACCAAGTGGGTCAATGTTGACCGAGCACGTACTTGATGTGAAAAGTCCCAATGAGTGAATTTGGGCAGTGAGAAAAATCCTAGTGAGTGAAGCCGGACAACTAGAAAGTCTTGGTGAGTGAAGCCAGGCAGTTAGAAAGCCCCGGTGAGTGAAGCCAAGCAGTGGAAAAATCCTAGCGACTGAAGCTAGATGGTGAAAAAGTTCCAGTGAGTGAAGTCGAACAATGGAAAAATTCTAATGAGAGAAACTACGTGGTAAGAAGTCTCGGTGAATGAAGCCGGACAGTAAGGAAAGTCTTAGTGAGTGAATCCAAGTAGATAGAAAGTCATATTGAGTGAAGCACGACATTCAAAAATCTAGGTGGGCCAAAGGTTGGCCGGACACCTCATGTTTGGAAGTCCAAGTGGGTTATGGAGGATCAAACACTTGGTACAGAGAAAAGTCCAAGTAGGTCAAAGAATTGATCAGATACTTGGTGGAGAAGTCCCAGTAGGTCAAGGGTGATCGGATGCTAGGCAATGAGAAGTCTCAATAGGTCATGATTGACCGAATGTTAGGAAAAGGGAACTCTATGCTTAAGTTAAGCAAATTAGGGTATTAGAATCACTTAGGCTAAGCGATTCCCACTGAGCTTAGGCAATTAAGCAGTGGCTTAATTGCTTAAGAGAGTTGTTGACGTAAGGAACAGATAGCTACTGAATCGCTTAGGGTAAGTGATTCAGCAGACCTTAAGTGATCAGGGTGATCGCTTAAGATTCTTTCTATAAAGAAATAGAAAGGTGTTGAAGCAATTACCTTAATTGCTTCAGCTATGGTAAGTGATTAAGCAAGGTAGCTTAATCACTTACAACCTTTCTCGCGTTCGAGCAGAAGGGAGTGGAATCGATCAGGCTAATCGATTCTGCCCCTCTTAAGCGATTGGGGTAATCGCTTAGGTTCTAAAATATAGTCGTTCTGAGTATGTTGCTGACATAGTAATCGCTTTGGAATTCTTAAGCGATTAAGGTGTCCAAGATAACCCTAGAAAAGAATTTTTTATGACCGTTCTTGACACAACACTCAGCGTTAGTTCTTGGGAGTACTTGGAGCTTAGTGTTGTTATATTTCCTTCTACCAAGAGGTAGATTCGATCAACAAGAAGAGAGCAAGCTAAGATTTCATTGTTGTAATCTTATGCAAGATTTCATTGTATTTTTTTCTTGTTCTTCTTGGTGTATTTCGTGTTGTGAGCGTGTACGAGGCTTCTCTGCCTCCAGATTATTTTCGTGAAGGAGTGTTTTCATAGTGTAAATATGTGCATTGTGTGGATCCTTGGATTAGTCATCTCAAGAAGGTGGATACTAAGTAAATCCTCGTATTAGCATTGGAGAGTTCTTCGCTTCAAGTATTCCACTGCAACTCATCTTCGTCGAAGCGAGAAAAGCTATTCACCACCCCCACCCCCCACCCACCCCCCCTTGGTCCTAATAATTCCAATACTTACCGTGCTTTTTGAAACCAACTCCTAATCGATTAGCTTTGGGCTAATCGATTGTCCAACCCTAAACTCTGAACTCGAGTTTAGGGTTCCTTTGCCCAACTCTAAAGTCATCCGTGACTTGTTGGGATTTCCTGTTGCCTAGCATTCAGTCAACTTTGACCTACCAAAACTTGTTTACCAAGTGTTCAATCATCCTTGATCCACTTGGACTTTCCTTTGTCAACTTCCCATTGTATTTTTGATCACCAAGTGTTCGGTAAATCTTTGACTCACTTGGACTTTCTCTTATCTAGCCCCGCTAGGACATCTCCTTACCTAACCTCCAATTAAAACTAGTTACTTAGTAGACTTATCACCTACCTAACCTCCAGTTAGGATTTCATATTGCCTAACTTCTAGTTAAGAATTTCCATTGCCTAACCTTCCGTTAGGGTTTTTCCTTACCTAACTTCAGTTAGAACTTTCCGTTGTCAAACTTCCAGTTAAGACTTTCCATTCCCAACTTCTAATTAGGGTTTTTTCTTACCTAATCTCAGTTAGGACTTTCCACTATCTAACCTTCAGTTAAGATTTTTTTCATTCAGGTATCCAGTCCTCTCTCGACATATTTGACTTCTTTCTCACACATTATCAAACATCGAAACTTAAGCTCGGACCAATCCATATTCAAATTGATCAACCTTGACCCAAATACAATTACATCAACAAACCCATGCTTAGCACTTGGGTTCTCTTACTCAATACTAGATGATCCACTCAGGCTTAAGTGGCACTCGGCATTCCACTTGAGCGACACTTGGCCCTCTCGATACTCAGGTTTATCAGTCGATTATCCGCTTGTCTTACCAGGGCAGTCAACCCGATTGGACCTCAGCTATGAAGTTATCTTGATAGAATTAAATCTAAATTTTTATTTTGTAATTTCAAATTTAACAGACTCTGTAACTTTCACTTTATAGTAAGATTGACTATCATTTTATAGGGTTGTATTGTAAATATGTTAAAAAATCTTAATTATCTTTGATAAGATTGCTTCAGTACTATATTATTATTTGCAAATAGAAACCCTTTTTCTACTAATATTAATAATAGTAGAATTAAATTGAAAATATTTAGATCAATTGTATTTCATAAGCATTATATTAGTTTTGACCAAATTGAAACAACTTTACTCTATGTCATATTCCAATACAATAACAATAATTAAATTTTATCAAACTAAATGGGTCGGACCGGGTATATAAATCTTTTTATACTATTAAATTTTATTATATATAATATCATTATTTATATTTAAATAAATTTCAACTTATTTGAAGGCGCTTCTCGCGCGTGAGAGACACCCGGTGTGCAAGCTAACATGATTCTCGTGCACTATAATTTCTATATATATTATAGCAGTATAATTGCTATAATAATCTACTGTACCCTAGCCTCCTTTTCCAACACCAATGGAGAAAATAATATGAACTTCTACTACCTTTAGACACCGAAAGCTCTCTTATAAGAGAAAAGAAAACCCTTCGTAAACTAAACATTCCATCAAACGAAGATGGTCGTATGCAATGAAGAACCACAATATATATTTTATTTGACCAATCATATAGAAACGCCCAGTCCATGGATCATGGATCCGTTCAAGATCTTTTATGAAGTTTGCCTAGTTCATACAAAGGTTTCAAAGACCTATTCAATAACCCTTAAAATACACCAAACAAACAGTCTGAATTTTCAATAACTGCTAGATCTTCACATTCACAATCACAGTTTGGAGCCATCTTTCAGTGCAGCTGATGTCTTCTGAAAATTCAGATAAGATCAATAGTTCAGTTTCATATCTTTTAATTTCCAAAAGAAAAAGAAAATAAAAATGAAAAAAAGAAGCTACCCTGAGTTGTGACATTCAGTTTGTGGTTGGCTTAGTTGAAGTTGAATGGGCATGTATGTTTCGTCGGTGACACTAAAACTGTGTCGAACACTCGAAGCTCTATCGGTGTCATCCTCCGCCCTTGTTTCGTAAATCTGATCACATTGATGGTACAAAATTGTTTTAAGTTCATAGTGTGGAAATGCACACACAAGTGAAATGGATACCTTCTTGTGTAGTTGCTCATTTTCTTGCCTCATCAAGTTTACCTTCTTGTATAGTTCCATATTTTCTTGACCAATTAGCCTTCCCTGGGTGAGGAAACTAATGATTTGAGTTAGGCCATCAAGATGTACCTGGCTAAAACAATGTAGTAGTTATAATTAATAACCTTTCGATCGAGTTCTTGAATCTCTTGGAATAAAAGTTGTTCCTGCAAGAACAGATGTGATTATTGCACAGCACATACTGAACACTTGAAAGATCAATGTGTTCCCAAACCTTCCTCATTATGACACCCCGCAGACTCGATTCCAGTTGGTTCTGTAGATTCTGCAGATCGGCGACACTCAAACCAGAAAGCTCCTCTCCCATCATCTTCCTGAAGTTGTCGTGATCGAACAAATTTATCACATGCATCTTCATTCAATAGTTAATGTACATTTTAGATGTGAATGATGTCTTTGAGGGTTAGATAATTGCATACCTGTGATTTTGTTGCAAGTTGTGAAATTGTTGCCTCAAGCTCGCTGCCTCCTTCTGCCAAAACTAGCAATAAGACCACAAGAGGCTCGATAATTCACGCTAGATGAACATTTAGTTTCAAGTAAAATAATGAAGAAATTAACAATTTATTGATGCAGTCTCATGAACAACAAAATACTTCTTTTGTATTCCTCAAACAAAAAACATCTTTACTAGCACATGATCTTTTTCAATCCATAAATCTCAATTAAATAGATTATATATGATCAAATACATATAACTTTTCTAACCTAGATTTCATCACCTGCAGTGTAAATGTCATTTTTCAGTGTGTGTGAAACACAATATAAAAACAAGAAAAAGTAAACTGAAAATGAGGAAAAAATTATATATAAAACTTGATTAAGTAATGAAAATTGTAGTTTGCAATGAACCAGCAGAAGCTAGAAGTGTACCTTAACATCTGAAGCTGCAAACACAATCAAATGGTTCTCTTCTTTTGCCTTGCTGTATTTCTCAATCAGAGACTTCATGCTGCCATTTCAAGGAAACACACTCCAGCTTTAATTAATTAACCATAATAAAAGATAAAACAATTCCTTTAATGATCCAACACTTAACCTAGTTAAGTGTGAAGCTAATGGAGGGGGATTCGTAAACTTTGAAAGACCGTAATTTTAATTTGAATTTAATTTCAAAGTTTATAATATATCAATTAAAATTCATTGCTACATTTATTCTCAAGTGTAATCCATATCAACTTAATCTTAGGGGGAAAAAATCGTTTAAAGCATTTTTAGATGTTCCGAAGAATTTGAGTCATTTTTATTAAGGTTATTTTCACCTTCTGCGTGTGTCGTTAGAGTTTTGAGATTATTTAAACATTTATTTAATTGATGTTAATTAGATCATTATCTTTATTGAAGTTCATATTATTCAATTAAATCTAGAGAAGAATATCACACGTCTCCCCTGAAAATTCTCTATTAGAACTAGCCTACAAAATAATAACTATTATGTCCGGAATAGAAATCATACGCTCTTACCTATTAGTCAATTAGGGATGATAGTGGAGTTAATTAAGCACTTCACATTTGCAAGTATTTAACAATTAAAATGAGATCATGTAACTAAAAAAGCAATGATAATCAATCAATATGGATAAGCAATTGTCAGTTTAATTTGCATATCAAAGGGTTTTGAAAAACAAATTATGTCAAAATAATTAAGCTGATCTCATGGAATATATATCTCTCATAATTAATCTTGGCTTCGAAACTGTGATATTAGGCTCCATCAACAATCCTTAGGCTAGATCACTTATCAAAATAATCTCAATTTCAAAAACTAAGAGTATTTTTCTATGAATTAACCAAAGTGTAGATGCTAGTTTGAGTGTGTTATTAAATATGGCATAAAAATCTAAAAGAGAAGAGAAACCACAATTAGATCTAGATACTAAGATTCACTATATCTCAAACCCCACTAAAGATTTTCTTATAAGATCTTAACTTTTACAAATCCTACGAGTTTAAGAAGATCACTCCCAAGAATATCTAGAAGAAAAAAACAACATATAATGATTTTCACTTACTTGGAGCTAGAAAACTCGTAGAGGCGACCGGTGTCAGAGAAGATGATGAGGCCGATCTCAGCATCACACAGGATGGCCAGCTCCTTAGCCTTCTTGAACAAACCAGTCCTTCGCTTTGAGAAGGTCACTTGTCTACTCGTCATGTTGTCGATCTTCTTGATCACAATCTTTCCTCGCCCCATCTTTCTACAACAAGAACAGCGAGTCAATAGCAGACCTGCAGACCATGATTTTCAACCATTAATTAAACTGGAGGAAGAATGATCTTGAATCTGTTTAATTCCATGCCTGAGAAGAAGCCAATAATTTGCTAGAAGGTGGGACGACGAAGCACTCTCTCTCTCTCTCTCTCACTCTCTCTCTCTCTCTCTCTCTCTCTCTCTCTAGCTTTCTTTCTTTGGTTATAGCTTTGAGGTGCCGGTGTTATTTATCTTCCAATGGGATGATCTATTGAATATTAATTACGAAATAGATTATTAAAAGGGGAGGGGAAATTGAATAAAGAACACGATATTGTTTTAGCCGGTTTGTTTAATTAGCTATTAGATATACTATTGGTGGAATATGATTTCGGGAGAGGGAAAAGTATTATAGGTTATGGGTTGGAGAGGAACATAGTTTATAACTTTAAGGTCGTAAGGTAATTGATTGCTAACTCGTGGTGGGGACGATCGAATGGATTTGTATTACTTTAGACTAGAGGTGTAAAAATCAATCGATCGAGTAGGATACGGCTAGACCTAATTAATTGATTGTGGTGTATCAGGACCGATCTAGTCGCCGGATCTAGTCTATAGCTTGACTTATTACTAGCTAATTGTCACCTCTATTTTTAAATTTATATGGTAAAATTAACCAAAATTATGATTATTTTATTTAGTATTACACCCACCACCCATAAAAAAGCATAAGGTTCACATGCTACATACAGGTTAATATATATTAACGTTTTCATTCTTTCACGTTCATTTTAATATTAACTGTCATTATTGTATAGTTCACATGTCACATACACATTATATTAAGATATTCATTCTCTTATATTCATTTTAACATTAATACTTTGAGGGTCTATCATTATCTTTATTCTTATTTTACATTAAATAAATAAAATTTCAATTTTATTTACATAATTTAAATAATTATTATTTAAAATCAATAATAATAATATTTTTAAATATATTTATTAAGTAAAATATTTTTCCTTATTTTATAAGTGTCATTTATTTAAAATTAAAATATTATTGTAAATTTGAAATGAAGGAATACATCATATAAAAAAATCACACTTTCATAAAATTAAAAAATAATATATAAATTAAACATAAAGAGAAACTATAAAATACTAATTCAATGATTGTTATTATATTGTAACTAAATATGTTTAACTAAGTCGGCACGAAGTTGGTGATGCACATGACTGTCACGTAGTTCAAAATTTGTCTGGAGATAATTATGAAATCCTTTGTTTAAGCCCTGGATGGGTTGCGCGGGTTCGTCACCTTCATCATTGTACTAATTTGTCACGTGACCCCTCTCATCTTCAACAATCATGTTGTGCAAAGAATGCATCCTAACATAATATGTTTTAACTTTTTTTTCTATACCAATAACATGTTGGACTTTTAACAATTGCCCATCGAACTTGAAGCATCTCAAATGCTCATTCAATATCTTTTCTTGCAGACTCTTATCTTTCCTTAAACAACCTCCTCTTGGGATTTTCCGGGCAAGGAAACGCCTTCATAAAAATAGCTCATTTCGAATAAATTCCATCTATTAGATAATACTCCTTCTTATATTGAGTCTCATTGACCATGAAACTAATCTCCAAGTCATTTCTTTGCAAGACGTTATTGAATATGGAAGATTTGTACAATACATTAATATCATTACATGAACCTACGACACCAAAGAATACATGTCATATCCATAAGTCTTGAGATGCTGACTGCTTTAAGCATGATTATTGGTGATCCATGACCTCTTGTAAACTAGTATTTCTAAGCAATTAGATAATTTTTTTCATTCCCAATGCATGCAATCAATGTTATCCAACATTCCAGGGAAGTCATGCCTCTAATCATGCATTTGAAGGAGACGTTGAACATTATGAGCATTCGACCTTCTCAAATATCGATCACCAAATAGTTCAATCACATAACTGCATAACTTGAAAAGACACTTGATGGCGATTGATTCACTCATACATAGGTACTCGTCAAGATGGTCAGCTGAGACTCCATAAGCCAATTGGTGAATCACAATCATTCATTTTTGTAGTGGTAACAAGCCTTTTCTTCTCGTAACATCGTTCCTCTATTGAAAATACGATGAAGGACTTTCAAGTGCATTCACTATGAGACAAAATGAATTTCTTAGAATGTGAAATCGTCTTCAAAATATTTGATCTAGATACACTGGGCTTGTGGAGAAATAGTCATTGAAGATCCTTGCATGCCTAGCTTCTCGATTCCTTTGGATGAATCTTCTTCTTCACTACATCTCGTTATTACTTTCATATACTTCAACTATTTTTCGGCTTTGTTGAAGTATCAATGACATTAGCTCATTTCCCAAATCATAACCTTCATTAACAACTTCAACTTGAACTTCATTTTCACTTGTCAAGTCAGAGCTGATGCTACTTGAATATTGAGACATTTTGGAGAAAATGAATTCAAGTCTATGTGTTTGCCAAATAGTTTGTTCTTAGAATGAAGAATTGTAGAGCACAAGGTGTCTATTTATTTTTTTTTCTTATCAACGACTATATTACAATAGCTATATTATAACGACTATATTTCAACGGGTACTTTGCAACGACAATATTAATTGACCAAGAATTGTATATTAATTAAAAAGTACAATAATAGAAAATTACATTAATTGAAAAGTACAGTTGAAAATTATATTAATTAAAAGGTACAATAATTAAAAACTACAATAAATGAAAATTACATATTCCATCTCCCCTTAATCTCTTGACATAGATATTCATGGATGATAAGTTTCTCTTCTGTCATTTACAAAGTATTTTTCAAAAGGATTGTGTATTCGTTAAGTTGAACTTTGACTAAGGTAGCTTTTGTTTTCATCTCGATAGCTTTTGCTTTCATCTCCTCAACTTTGAGTTGTTTTTGTTTCATTTCAACTTCAGCCATTTTTATGCTTGTATATGTAGGATCTTTGCACTAGAGGGGAGGTGAATATCGCTCGTAACTTTTCACGTTTTTAAAAAAATATAGAATACGCAGCGGAAATAAAGAAGTAAAGAAAACAAAGAGATAACACAAGTTGGTTTTACTTGGTTTGGAGTCTATGACGACTCCTCCAAGGCTCGTACTCATTGAGTACTTTTGATGGGCAATCCACTAGTAGTTCGAATAAGATTAAAGAATTGAGTGTTGGTGCAGGGAGCACTATACGATTTAACCTAAGTTTTGATTATGACAAAGGAGTTCAAAATTAAGTTATCTTGTGATCTAACATGTGTGACTAAGTTTGCAAGAAAGTTTTAAGTGATCTTAGGCAAAGGAGAAGTCCTAGTTGAGGCTAGGTAGATGGAAAGTCCTAGTTGTGGTTAGGCAACAAAGTTCTGGTCTGTGGGACTGGCAAAGTCTTGGTAGGTCAAGGACTTTAGGCGAAATCCTAGAGTCGAGGATGTTAGCTAGAGCCCTAGAGTCAATCATTTGATGATTGTATTTTGGACTTGTTGTATCATATTCTATATAAATAAAGGCACTTGGTTTTTGGTTATTATACTTACTTGTATTGGTGTCAAATAAACTAAGTATAATAACATCCTTGAGTAGAAGGTTCTTACCTATATCAATCGATTGGTTGAATCCATAGTGAGATGATATAGGGAACACTACTCTTAATCATTCCTAGTCGAGTATTAACATTCAGGGACAATGTTAATACAATAAGACTAGCATGTAGGTCAACTTGATGACTTGATCTCACAAGTCATGGATATAGAGATATTAAGTTGACACATGGGTATGCATTAGAGAATGTCTACTGAATGACCCGTCATGAGAAAGTATCATGGATCGTTATATGAGTGTCATATACTTTCTCATGTGGCTATTAGTATGACTACTAGTCCTTAGACCTGAAGTCACCATGGATCCCTACATAAGGAGTTATATACTTTGGTTTCGTCAAACATCACCCGTAACTGAGTGGACTATAAAGGCGATTACTGGGTATGTAACAAATTATGCGGAGGGATGTGAGTGATGTAGATGGGATCTATCCCTCCTATATGACGGGAGAGACATCGGTATTCTTGATAGAGTGAGATCACGAAGTGCATGGCCATGCCCAAATGAGTCAATATGAGATATTGAGCTCATTTGATTTAGTGAGTCTACTTGGAGTTCAAGATTTAGATTGATCAGAGGATGATACGGTCTATGCCTTACATTGATCAATCTAGATGTCTACGATAGAAGGACACTTGTCATATATTGTGAGTAGTCACAATTAGTAGTCACAAGGTGATGTTGGATCTCAACATTCTTGTAACTTGGGTAGTAATGATGTGTTGCTAGATACCGCTCATTACTTATGCTCCTAAATGGGTTTAGGGGCATTGCCAACGTTACAAGAACCTATAAGGTCACACACTAAGGACAATTAGATGGAGATTAGGTTCATATGATGAACCAAGAGGATTAGATTCATTTGATGAATCAAATTGGATTAAGAGTAATCCTAATTGGGCTAATTGAGTTGGACTCAAGTTGATTCATGTGTTCAATGAGTCTAATTTAGATTATGACTCATTCAATCAATTTAATTAAATGAATTAGATTCATTATATTAAATTGACTTGAATTAAATGGTTGGATTAGATCAACCATGAGAGAGATTAAGTCAAGTTTGACTTGACTTGAGAGGAAGATGAAGAGTCAAGTTTGACTTGACTTTATGCCACCTCATTGGTGAGTTGGCATTAAGTGGCCAATGATGAGGTGTCACATCATCATGTTTAGCACATGTGTGTGCCACCTCATGGAGGTTACAAATCTCTTAATGGATACACTTAATGCAAAAATGGGGGATTACACTTTGGGAAAGTGGTCGGCCACTTTTGTTGTGAATGAGAATTCATTTTCTCATTCAAGACAATTCACTTCATCCTCTTCCTCAAGCTCTCCCTCTCCCTCTCTTCCTCTACCATTGTCGAGACCCTTTGGAGTGCTAGCACACTCTAAGGCTCTCTCTCCATTGAGTTGTTCATGTGGATACGTATAGAGAGTTGTCTACGTTGACAACTTCGAGATCCGGCACCATTTGGACGAGCAGGAACGCGAAGGGCTTCGCTTCAAAGGTATAACCTTTTTCCCTTTTAGATCTAAGTGTAGATCTAGGTGAACTCGTACTCGTAGTTTTTCAAAATTTTTTCTTTGCACGGATCCGTTGGCTAGGGAGTTTCGGGGTTTCCGCGACGCGAAAAAGCGGTTTTCGCGGCCCGAAAAACCCAATAGTGGTATCAGAGCCACGTGCGAAGACGAATATGATTTTATTTTGGTTTTTATGAAAAATAAACATTCTGTGAATTTCTGTAATTTTAAGTTTTTAATGGTTTTTATGAGTATTTTTCTCGTAGAAGCGAAGCACAAGTGTTTCGACACTTGTAGGCTTCGACTACCGAGAAGAATTTTCCAAAACGGCATAGTTTCACCTCAAAAATTTTTGGGACAGCGGGCTAAGGCACTGTTGGATCGCAAAGGAACCTTCGCGATGGTTAGATCGCGGGTAGGGGCACTGCCCCTGGCCCCGCAAGGGGATTCGTTCCGCGATTGCGCCCGAAATCGCTAATCGGGACCGCCGGGAAAAATTTACTCATAAAAATTTGTAAAAATTATGAAAAATTACAGAAAAATTATGAAAATATATAATTTAGAATTATATATTATTTTTGTGGTAGTTATGGCCCAAAAAGACCCAATATGATTAGATTTGTGTTGTAATTTATAATACGGCCTGCGTGCCGTCATGTGTTTGTGTGTGCTGTATTTGATACGCGACCTGCGCGTCGTGCCTCCCTATTTATATTCTGGTTGTAAATTAGATTTAGACTCGAATGTAACTCGAGTTTTAAAATTGTAATGTAAATTTTGAAGCGGTGGAAGGTCCACTCAAGACGAAGTTAGGAGGAAGGCGCGAGCAACACAAGGTGGTCAAAAGGAAGGAGCTTGAGAAGCTGTTGACCTTAGGTTGACCATCCGATCTTCTCATTGGCTTGAGAAGATCGTAGTAGGGCCATGACATAATCACAAAATTTAGTTAATTACTTGTGTATGTGATGCATGCTTAATTAAGTAATTAATTAGTGCCTAACGAATTAGATTAGATCTAAATCGTGCACAAGATGCACCCTTACGATTAGATTAGATCTACATCGTGTACAAGATGCACTCTATCGATTAGATTAGATCTATATCGAGTATATGATACAACATCGACATTTAGATTAGATCTAAATCACGACAACTCAAAATGCCTACCGTGCTGTGATACCTACTACTACCTCGATCACATGTCGTTGTTGAATCTGCAAAAGCAGAGCAACACATATTATCTTGGTAGGGTACGGAGGGACAATCTTGGTCCCACTTATCAACGCATGGGCGAGTACAAACTCAATTAGATTGAGTATTCCTAGTTTACTCGGTTAGATCGAGTACAACTATAGGCATTCTTCCAATGGTTGGAAAGGTAGGACAAAATCATGTTTATATTAATTCTCGGGCGTATTAGCCAAAGCTAACTCGAGTTTTAATATCAATACGGATCTTGATCCTATAAACAAGAGTTGCATAGAGATGTAATTGGTAATCGTTACCTACCGATCATACTAAATCTTGAGCGTATTAGCCAAAGCTAACTCAAGGGTTAGTATGATGTGGATCTTGTCCCACGTGAATTATAGAATTCAGTGGGAGCATCATTTAGTTGAAGGCCTAATTAAATGATTTAAAAGAATATGATATTTATTTCTGCATTTATTTCTGTTGTAGAATTTTCATGACGTTAAACACGAACAACTTCTCTCTGCGTTCTGTCCTTAAGAAGGACAAGCTCAACGGAGCAAATTTCCTGGACTGGTACAGGAACCTGAGAATAGTTCTCACCCAAGAACGTAAACTGTACGTTCTGGAGCAGCCCATTCCGGAGGCTCCTCCTGCCACTACCACGCGAGCAGACCGAGATGCTTACAAGAAGCATCAAGATGACGCATTAGATGTGTCCTGTCTTATGCTCACGACAATGAACTCTGAGCTTCAGAAGCAACATGAGTTGATGGGCGCTTACGATATGGTTGAACATCTTTGTCACCTATATCAAGGACAAGCAAGGCACTGGAAGAGGAACTCCAAAGAATACCTGGAAGATCTTAAGAAGAAGAGAAATAAGATTTTTACTTCAGGTATACATGTTATAGAAGTCAACCTCTCTATTTCTTCATCATGGGTATTAGATACCGGATGTGCTTCACACATTTGTACTAATGTACAAGCGCTGAGAAATAGCAGGGCATTGACGAAGGGTGAGATTGACCTACGAGTAGGCAATGGAGCACGGGTTGCTGCTATTACTGTAGGAACTTACTATCTATCTCTACCCTCTGGGCTTGTACTAGAATTAGATGATTGTTGTTATGTGTCTGCCTTGACTAAGAACATAATTTCAGTTTCTTGTTTGGACAAGAAAGGATTTTCGTTTACAATAAAGAACAAATGTTGTTCCGTCTATTTAAACGATATGTTCTATTGTAGTGCACCTCTGATGAACGGACTCTATATTCTAGACCTTGAGAGCCCTATCTATAACATAAATACCAAGAGGTTCAAGTCAAATGACATGAACCAAACCTACCTCTGGCACTGTCGCTTAGGTCATATAAATGACAAGCGCTTATCCCAGCTCCATAAGGATGGTTTGCTGGACTCATTTGATTTTGAATCATATGAGATATGCGAGTCATGCCTACGAGGCAAGATGACCAAGACTCCCTTTAGTGGGCATAGCGAAAGAGCGACTGATTTGTTAGGACTCATACATAGTGATGTATGTGGCCCTTTCAATGTCGCTGCTAGAGGCGGTTATAGTTACTTCATCACATTTACTGATAACTTCAGTAGATATGGTTATGTGTACTTGATGACACATAAGTCAGAATCCTTTGAAAAGTTCAAAGAATTCAAGAATGAAGTACAGAACCAGCTTGGCAAGAGTATTAAGATACTTCGATCAGATCGAGGTGGAGAATACCTTAGCCATGAGTTTCGTGACTACCTAACTGAGTGTGGGATTCTATTCCAACTCACTCCTCTTGGAACACCACAGTGGAATGGTGTATCCAAAAGGAGGAATCGTACCCTATTAGATATGGTACGATCTATGATGAGTCACACAGATCTTCCGACATACCTTTGGGGCTATGCTCTAGACACGGCAGCTTTTATACTCAATCGAGTTCCATCCAAGGCCGTGATAAAGACACCATATAGGATATGTACTGGGAGAGATGCCCAGGTGTCTTTCATGAGGATTTGGGGTTGTGAGGCTTACGTTCGACGTCAAGTCTCAGACAAGTTAGGACCCAAATCCGACAAGTGCTACTTTATTGGATATCCCAAGGAAACTAAGGGATATTACTTCTATATTCCCAGTCAGCACAAGGTAGTTGTGGCAAAGACTGGGGTCTTTCTAGAAAGGGACTTTGTTTCTAGAAAGACTAGTGGGAGCACGTTCGATCTTAAAGAAGTTCAAGATGCGAACAATAGCACTGATGCCTCGATGGAAGTTGAACTGGAACCACAAAGTGTTGTGGATGATGTTGTTCCACAAAGAGTTGAGGAACAACAACCAGTTCAAGTAGACATATCTCTTTGCGGGTCTGATAGGGTACGTCGTCAGCCTGAGAGATACTCATTTCTCTTGTATGACCATGATGATGTTGTGCTCATAGATGATGAGCCTACCACCTATCAGAAAGCTGTGATGAGACCAGATTCCGAGAAATGGCTAGAAGCCATGAGATCCGAAATGGATTCCATGTTCACCAACCAAGTATGGACTTTGGTTGATCCACCTGAAGGGGTAAAACCCATAAGGTGTAAGTGGGTCTTTAAGAGAAAGACTGACATGGATGGACTTATCTATAAGGGTCGCTTGGTAGCTAAAGGTTTCAAGCAGATTCATGGTATTGACTATGATGAAACCTTTTCTCCAGTAGCGATGTTTAAGTCCATTCGGATCATGCTTGCTATTGCAGCTTACCACGATTACGAGATCTGGCAGATGGACGTCAAAACCGCGTTTCTGAATGGAAACCTACTCGAGGATGTGTACATGACACAACGAGTTTTGTAGAATCCTAGGGCGTTACAGTATGCAAGCTGCATAGGTCCATTTATAGACTAAAGCAAGCTTCTCGGAGCTGGAATCTTCGATTCGATGATGCAATCAAATAGTTTGGTTTCATCAAGAACGAAGATGAGCCTTGTGTCTACAAGAAGGTTGTAGAGAACATAGTTGTCTTCCTCATACTGTATGTGGATGACATACTGCTCATTGGGAAAGACATCCCTTTGCTACAGTCTGTCAAGACTTGGCTAGGGACTTGTTTCTCAATGAAGGACTTAGGTGAGGCATCCCGCATTTTAGGGATACAGATCTATAGAGATATATCTAAGAGATTGCTTGGCCTAAGTCAGAGTACATACATTGACAAGGTACTCCTTCGGTTTGCGATGCAGAACTCCAAGAAGGGATTTCTACCAATGTCACATGGCGTGAGTCTTTCAAAGACTCAG
This sequence comes from Zingiber officinale, assembly GCF_018446385.1. NCBI lineage: Eukaryota > Viridiplantae > Streptophyta > Magnoliopsida > Zingiberales > Zingiberaceae > Zingiber > Zingiber officinale. The sequence goes on along the minus strand of NC_055990.1, from coordinate 40,231,459 downwards.
GGTCCCTCTTCTAGAGAGGAGAGAGACCGCATGGATCAGGTCCCTTATGCTTCAACCATAGGATTAATCATGTACGTCATGCTATGTACTCGACCTGATGTCTCGTATGCTTTGAGCATGATGAGCAGATACCAGTCAGATCCAGGTGAAAGTCACTGGATAGCGATCAAGAATATTCTTAAGTACTTATGAAGGACTAAAGAATATTTCTTGATATATGGAGATAATGATGAGCTAGCTGTAAAGGGTTACAGTGATGCTAGCTTCCAGACCGACCAGGATGACTATAGATCGCAGTCGGGGTTCGTGTTTTGCATTAATGGTGGTGCTGTGAGCTGGAAGAGTTCGAAGCAGGACACAGTAGCTGATTCTATGACAGAGGCCGAGTATATTGCTGCATCAGAGGCAGCAAAGGAGGCAGTTTGGATTCGCAAGTTCATCACTGAACTTGGGGTGGTTCCTAGCATTGCTGACCCTATTGAGCTCTATTGTGACAACAATGGAGCTATAGCACAGGCGAAGGAACCTCGCTCACACCAGCGGACCAAACACATACTACGACACTTCCATCTCATTCGAGAGATCATCGAGAGAGGAGATGTGAAGATTTACAGAGTACCTACAGAGGCTAACATCGCAGATCCCTTGACCAAGGCTTTGGCACAGAGGAATCATGATGGTCACACTAGGTCATTGGGGCTTAGAGCCTACACTGATTGGCACTAGTGCTAGTGGGAGATTGTTAGCTAGAGCCCTAGAGCCAATCATTTGATGATTATATTTTGGACTTGTTGTATCATATTCTATATAAATAAAGGCATTTAGTTTTTGGTTATTATACTTACTTGTATTGGTACCAAATAAACTAAGTATAATAACGTCCTTGAGTAGAAGGTTCTTACCTATATCAATCGATTGGTTGAATCGATAGTGAAATGATATAGGGAACACTGCTCTTAATCATTCCTAGTCGAGTATTAACATTCAGGGATAATGTTAATGCAATAAGATTAGCATGCAGGTCAACTCGATGACTTGATCTCACAAGTCATGGATATAGAGATATCAAGTTGACACATGGGTATGCATTAGAGAATGTATACTGAATGACCCGTCGTGAGAAAGTATCATGGATCGTTATATGAGTGTCATATACTTTCTCATGTGGCTATTAGTATGACTACTAGTCCTTAGACCTGAAGTCACCATGGATCCCTACATAAGGAGTTATGTACTTTGGTTTCGTCAAACGTCACCCGTAACTAGGTGGACTATAAAGGCGATTACTGGGTATGTAACAAATTATGCGGAGGGATGTGAGTGATGTAGATGGGATCTATCCCTCCTATATGACGGGAGAGACATCGATATTCTTGATAGAGTGAGATCACGAAGTGCATGGCCATGCCCAAATGAGTCAATATGAGATATTGAGCTCATTTGATTTAGTGAGTCTACTTGGAGTTCAGGATTTAGATTGATCAGAGGATGACACGTTCTATGCCTCACATTGATCAATCTAGATGTCTACGATAGAAAAACACTTGTCATATATTGTGAGGAGTCACAATTAGTAGTCATAAGGTGATGTTAGATCTCAACATTCTTGTAACTTAGGTAGTAATGATATGTTGCTAGATACCGCTCATTACTTATGCTCCTAAATGTGTTTAGGGGCATTTCCAACGTTACAAGAACCTATAGGGTTACACACTAAGGACAATTAGATGGAGATTAGGTTCATATGATGAACCAAGAGGATTAGATTCATTTGATGAATCAAATTGAATTAAGAGTAATCCTAATTGGGCTAATTGAGTTGGACTCAAGTTGATTCATGTGTTCAATGAGTCTAATTTAGATTATGACTCATTGAATCAATTTAATTAAATGAATTAGATTCATTATATTAAATTGACTTGAATTAAATGGTTGGATTAGATCAACCATGAGAGAGATTAAGTCAAGTTTGACTTGACTTGAGAGGAAGATGAAGAGTCAAGTTTGACTTGACTTTATGCCACCTCATTGGTGAGTTGGCATTAAGTGGCCAATGATGAGGTGTCACATCATCATGTTTAGCACATGTGTGTGCCACCTCATGGAGGTTACAAATCTCTTAATGGCCACACTTAATGCAAAAATGGGGGGTTACACTTTGGGAAAGTGGCCGGCCACTTTTGTTGTGAATGAGAATTCATTTTCTCATTCAAGGCAATTCACTTCATCCTCTTCGTCAAGCTCTCCCTCTCCCTCTCTTCCTCTACCATTGTCGAGCCCCTTTGGAGTGCTAGCACACTCTAAGGCTCTCTCTCCATTGAGTTGTTCGTGTGGATACGTATAGAGAGTTGTCTACGTTGACAACTTCGAGATCCGGCACCATTTGGACGAGCGGGAACGCGAAGGGCTTCGCTTCAAAGGTATAACCTTTTTCCCTTGTAGATCTAAGTGTAGGTCTAGGTAAACTCGTACTCGTAGTTTTTCGAAAGTTTTTCTTTGCACAGATCCGTTGGCTAGGGAGTTTCGGGGTTTCCGCGACGCGAAAAAGCGGTTTTCGCGGCCCGAAAAACCCAACAGAGGACTCTAGGTAAAAATCCTGGGGTCATGGTCACCAGGTGGAAGACTATACGGGTTGTGGATCGGGCGTTCAGTATAAAGTCTTGAGGTCTCAGACGCTGAGCAAAAGTTCAGACGATTTGGAGGATTGGTCTGGCAAAAGATAATTTCTCTTAAGAGAAGTAGTTGAGGATGTGTTCCCCGAAGAGGGAACAGTAGGAGTCAATCCTACCTAGAGTTTCAACGAAACCCAAAATCAGGATCAGACAATCCGAAGGCTGTCAAAACTTATCATTCTTTAAATATTATTTGCCTGAACTAATCTTGTTTTATAGAAAAAGAAGTTGGCAAAAAATGGTGATCTGGGAGCCCGGAGGGAGTCCAGGCGCCTGGAGCTGCTCCAGGCGCCCAGGATGCCTTCGTTAAGCAGCAGGGTGCCTAGCCAGGCGCCCTTGCGGTCCGAGCACCCGGAGTTGCTCCAAGTGCCCGAACAGCCAAAAATCGATCTTCACAGCGAGCTGGAGCGTGATGATTGGCATACCTACGTCATGGTTCGGGCTCCCGAGGATGGTCTAGGCGCCTGGAGATGGATAACTTCTGTCGGATCAAGTTTCGATGAGAGCACACCACATCAGTCCTGTAGGGTTGCCTGAGGGAGGTTCCAGGTGCCCGGAGTGAGCTATAAAAGGAGGATTCGACTAGCACCTCAAATACAACAATCTGAATGACTTTTGCTCTTGCGCGCTGCTCTGGAAACAACTTGACGATGCCCAAACGTTACTTCTGTTGGTTGCTACTCGGAATATCGTATCGGTTTCCCTGTACAAAAATTTTGTACAAGTCCCGAACCTTTCCTAACAACCTATTGTGTTCTTTAGAAATTAAATTTAGATTCGCAAACAGAACTTAACATTATTGATTCCAAATTCAACTTATCTGTTCTTAGAGATTTAGACTTGGATCGCAAACGATGCTTAACATTATTAATCCAAATCCACCCATGTTACAAATTTGATTAAATATTTATTTTAGAGATCAGCTTCCATATTAAACATGGTGAGGCACTCGGCCTTCTTCGGTATTGGATCATCCACCACTTCCTAGACAAAGCCTTTCAACGAAATTCAATATTTAATCTCCTTACAGTAACCCTAGATTTGATCATTAAGAACAATCGAATTACAAGATCAAAAAACAAAAGAAACACAAAATTGAATCATAAATCCGAAACCTAGAATCGTTAGCCTCTTGTGTTTGGTATTTCAAAATTCATACAAAAGATGAACTAGTTATGATGCGGAAACAAAACTAGTTATACCTTTTGTAGCTTATAGACTTCATGATCTTCTGTCGTATTCCTCTTCTAATCTCGGACGTCATGTGGGCGACGATCTACCAAGATGAGAATCCACCCAAACCTCCTTCTCCTTACAAGTTTCAGCCACCAACAATCTCCTAGAGATGAAGAACTTCGGCTACCAACCAAGCTCCAAGGGATGCTAAGAAACAATGCATCCTAACTCTCCTTCTTCCTCAAACAAGATCCGGCCACCAACAACTCCTAGAGATTAGATGCCGCTAGCCACCAAGGAAGAAGAATAGGGGAAGAAGAAGGGTCGGCCACCACCAAGGAAGAGAGGAGAGGAATAATAGAAGTGTTGTTAGGTGAGGCACCTCTACCCTCTCTTTTATATTCCTTGGTCTTGGCAAATAAAAAAAGTTTTAAACATAACTTCCTTTTTCTTTTGTCATGGCTGACCACCCCTTTAATTCCAAACAAGGAAGTTTAAACATGAAAATAAAACTTCCTTATTTGTTTCTGGTAAGAAATTTTAATTAAAAAATTTCTTCCTTTAAATCCCTTCATGGTTGGTTATAAAAGGAAAATTTTATAAATTAAAATCTCTCTTTTAAAATATGTGGATGATTACAATTAAGGAAAGTTTTCTTCAAAAATTAAAATCTTCCTTTTATCTACAAATAAGGAAAGATATCAAACCTTTCTCTTAATCCTTTGCAGAAACTATAAAAAGAAAGATTTAATTTTAAAACTCTCTTTTAAAATCATGGCTTCCACATAAGGAAAGATTTTAAAAATAAAATCCCCTTTTAATTTATTGTGGCTGGCCGCCTACTTGGGCTCCAAGCTAGGGTCAGCCACCACTTGAACCCATCTAGCCTTGGTTTGGCCGACCCTAGCTTGGGTTCCAAGCTTGGCTTGGCCGACCACCTTAAGGTGGGTAAGAAGTTGGGTTTAGGTGGATATAAGACTTTATTAATAAGAGGCTACGATAGGAACCGAGAGAAGGAATTGGTTTTGGTCTCCCGATGAACTTGAGCTTCCCGTGTTCGCCCCGAACACCCAACTCAAGTTCATCAATAATAACTCATACCACTAAAGAGTTATTATTGAACTACCGCACCAATCTCATATTACTATATGGGCTCCTTCTTATCATGAGTGTGTTAATCTCCCTGTGTTTAAGATATCGAATGTCCACTAATTAAATGAGTTACTGACAACTCACTTAATTAATATCTAGCTCCAAGAGTAGTACCACTCAACCTTATTGTCATGTCGGACTAAGTCCACCTGCAGGGTTTACATGACTATCCTTATGAGCTCCTCAAGGGGACATCATCAACCTAGATTACTAGGACACAGTTTCCTTCTATAACCAACAACACACCATATAAATAATATTATTTCCCAACCTATCGGGCCTTTTGATTTAACGAGCTAAATCTCACCCATTGATAAGTCAAAGAAATAAATACTAAGAAGAGTATACACTTCCATAATAACTGAGATATTGTTCTTTTATATAGTCAATATAAAAAGATACTACCTCAAATGGTCCTGCTCAATACACTCATAGTGTACTAATGTAATTTATTAGTCAAGATAAACTAATACCTAATTACACTACAACCACTCCAATGGTTTGTCCCATTCTATCTTGCTTGTGAGCAATTGTTTATAATTTATAAGGAACTGATAACATGATCTTCTGTATGTCTCCTCACACCATGTTATCTACAATATAAATTAAATGGACAACTACACTTAGTATAAATATAGACATTTGACCAATGTGATTCTTATTTCTAAATAAATGTTTATACATAAAAAACTAGGCTTTTAGTATACATTCCAACAATCTCCCACTTATACTAAAAAACTATGTTACTATATACCCTACCATACATCTGATTCTCCACCCCTCAACATGCCCATCAAAAGCTCTTGCCTTAAGGGCCTTAGTGAGAGGATCTTCCAGGTTATCATCTGATGCAATCTAGGCGACAACAACTTTTCCTCGTTTATACGATGTCTCGTATTAGGTGGTACTTGCGCTCAATGAGTTTACTTGCCTTATGGACTCATGGTTTCTTCGAGTTTGCTACTGCACCACTATTATCACAATAAATTATAATAATTTTTGGGCAAATCAGGAATCATATCTAAGTCCATTATGAAGTTTTTGAGTCATATAGCTTCTATGGCTGCCTTAAAGGCTGCCATTTTCTCAGCTTCCATAATGGAGTCTGAAAAAGCACCAATGTTTAACACTCCTCTATAGTTATGACTTCACTTTCTGAAGTAAACACAAAACCCCGAGGTTTACTTACTATTGTCCCTATCAGATTGGAAGTCTGAATCCATGTATCCCATAGGGAGTAAATCATTTGTCTTATAAGCTAGCATATAATTTCTAGTCCCTCTCAAGTACTTTAATATATGCTTTACGGCAGTCCAGTGTCTCGGTCCTAGATTACTTTGATATCTGCTAACCATGCCCATGGCAAAATAGATATCCTATCTCGTGCATAACATAGCATACATTAGGCTCCCTACAGCTGAAGCATAAGGAACTGCCTTCATTTCTTCTATCTCATTTGATGTCTTCGGAGACATCTCTTTAGATAAAGATACTCCATGCCCAAAAGGTAGAAAAACCTTTCATGGAGTCTTGCATGCTAAAAAGAGCTAGGATTGTATCGATATATGAAGCTTGGGATAAACATAACATTCTTTTCTTGCGATCCCTTATTACTTTGATCTCGAGAATATGTGCACATTCTCCCAAGTCCTTCATATCGAATTGCTTGGACAACCATACCCTTACTTCCGACAACACTTTGATATTGTTTCCAACTAACAAAATGTCATCTACGTATAGTACAAGAAACACCACTACGTTTCCATCACACTTCCTGTATACACAAGACTCATCTAGACACTGAATAAATCCTTATGATTGGATTACTTCATTAAGCCGGATGTTCCAAGACCTTGAAGCTTGCTTCAGTCCATAAATGGACCGATTCAGCTTGCACACTAGATGCTCTTTGCCATTTTCAATGAATCCCTCTGGTTGCTTCATATGGATGTTTTCTTCAAGACTTCTGTTAAGGAAAGCTGTCTTGACATCCATTTGCCAAACCTCATAATCTATATAAGCAGCAATAGATAAGAGTGTCCGAATAGGCTTAAGCATAGCTACTGACGAAAAGGTTTCCTTATAATCGATTCCCTCTTTCTGAGTATACCCCTTCGCAACAAGCCTTGCTTTAAAGGTTTCCACATTCCCATCTATCCCTCTTTTTCTTTTGTAGATCCATTTATATCCAATAGCTTTTACACTATTTGATGGTTCTACTAGCTCCCAGACTTTGTTAGAATACATGAATTCTATTTCTGAATTCATTGCTCTTTGCCAAGATGATGCATCTTTATCTTGGAGTGCTTTGTCATATGTTCGGGGATCAGGTTCATGTTCACCAGGGATTAAGTCCAAAGACTCTCCCAAAAATATGAATCTTTTAGGTTGCCTAACAACCCTCCCACTACAATGAGACACTGTCTGTAATTGTGCATCATTTGTGGCACGTGTTGCAATTTCTTGTGGTATGTCATCTTGTATTGTTGGTACTAGATTAGACGTGTCCCTTATTATTTCCTTAAGAACAATCTTACTCATGGGCTTGTGGTTCATTACATAGTCGCCTTCTAAAAATCGGGCATTGGTGCTAATAATGACCTTCTGAACTTTAAGACTATAAAATAAACCACATTTCGTTCCTCTAGGATTACCCATAAACAAGTAAATTTTTGTACGTGATTCTAACTTATCAGTGTCTCCCTTTAGCACACGTGCTGGACTACCCCAAATCCAAATATAATTCAGACGCACATTCCATAATTCTATGGGAGTAGAGGATACTGACATAGAAGGTACCATATTCAGAATGTACACTGCTATTTCCAGATCATATTCCCAAAATGAATTTAATAACTCATCATTGATCTAACCATTTCCATAAGAGTCCTATACCTTCATTCTGTCACATCATTCTGTTGGGGTGTACCAGGTGCAGTCAGTTGAGATTGAATCCCAACTTCTAATAAGTGACTCCTAAACTCTCCTAAGAGATACTTGCCATCACAATCTTACCGTAGTGTCTTGATACTTTTACCATGATATTTTTTGACATCAGCCTTTTACTCTTTGAACTCATCAAAGCACTCAACTTGCAGTGCATCATGTAAATGTACCCGTATCTCGAATAGTCATCTATAAAAGAGACGAAATATTCAAAACCACCTCTTGTCTGGATAGTCATAGGTACAAATCAGAATGAACCAACTTCAACACGTCTTTGGCTCTATACCCCTTAGTCTTAAAAAGCTTCTTGGTCATTTTCCCTTCCAAGCAAGACTCGCAGGTTGGAAAGTTTTCCACCACCAATGAACCCAAAAGTCCATCGGCTATTAACCTTTGAATTCTACTCAAGTTAATATGACCTAGCCTTAGATGCCAAAGATATGTTTGGTTCATTTCTGAAGGTTGCTTTCTCTTATTAAAATTAGAAGATGTGTTATTTGTTGCATTGTGGTAGTATTACGTACCAGAACAGATAACTTTCCTATTTTTCTTGATAACAACTTTATCATCAAAATAGACAGAATATCCATCCTTAAATAGCTTTAGAAACTTAAATTAATTTTTTTCTAAAACTTGGTATGTAAAGACAATCAATGTTTTATTCCTATCAAAGGATAAACATCTCCCACTGCAACAGCTACTACTTTTACAGCAGTGCTCATGTAGATGGTATTTTCCCTTTCATATAGTTGTCGGGTTTCCTGGAACCCCTGCAATGAATTGCATACATGATCAGTGGCTCCCGTATCTACACACCAGGTACCGGTAGATAACATCACTAAACATGTTTCAACAACTAATGAATAAAATACATCTTTATTGTTATTATTTCTGAGAGAACAGTCCACCTTAGTGTCCAAGTTTCATTTCCAATCATTATAATTGGAACTAGTAAGTGTATTCTCTAACATCTAAGGGATTGAAAAACATTTGAAATCCTAAGAATCACAAAAATATTTGGTCAAGACCAACATTTCAAAATCCTCGTGAATTTTGTATGCCACGTTAGTGTGGATGTATACAAATTTAAATATTTGTAAGAGGAGATTTTATCCATTAATTTTATTGTCTTATCAACCTATTTTTATAACAAATAAAATTAATAGTTGGTATGTCTTCAATCAAATATTTGGTCAAAACTTTAGAATTTAAAATAATATTGATTCCTCAAAACAATATCATTTAAATTCACCAACACCTCAAACACCGTGAATTTTGTATGCCACGTTAGTGTGGACGTATACAAATTCAAACATTTGTAAGAGGAGGGTCATACCTATCAATTATCTTATCAACCTTAAATTACCTCAGACATCGTGAATTATGTATGTCACGTTAGTGTGGACGTATACAAATTCAAACATTTGTATGAGGAGGTTTTACCCATTAATTTTATTATCTTGTCAACATAACTTTATGACAAATAAAATTACCTCAAACACCATGAATTTTGTATGCCACGTTAGTGTGGACGTATACAAATTCAAACATTTGTATGAGGAGGTTTTACCCATTAATTTTATTATCTTGTCAACCTAACTTTATGACAAATAAAATTACCTCAAACACCGTGAATTATGTATGCCACGTAAGTGTAGACGTATACAAATTCAAACATTTGTAAGAGGGAGTTTCACCTAGCTTTATGACAAATTAATAGTTGGTTTTCCTTCGGTCACAAAAATAATAGCAGTGACTCGGTTGGGGAGAATACTATTAAATGTGGCTAAGTGTGTACCATTACTTGATACTTGGTCCATTAAATAGGATTGTGCCCCTTCAGTTGGAGAAGATCACACGCTCCTAAATAATTTCCTATAATCATCCATTTAGAAAGTTTGATCTGTTGGTGCAATCGACCTCCAAGGTTTTAATGTCAGACAAATATGTTTAAGTATGCTTAAGTATGTTTAAGTATGGAGTTTGATCTAGCGAAGTCCTAGTTGTAGGCTAGGCAAGGGAAGTCCTAGTTGGAGGCTAGGCAAGGAGAGAAATCTCGGTATATTGTGGAAGCCAGGTGGATAGGTCTGGAGGACCTAATCCCTAGGTAACCGAATACTGAGTCCTAGTTGTAGGCTAGGTAAGGGAAATCTCGGTATGTCGTGGAAGCCAGGTGGATAGGTCTGGAGGACTTGATCCCTGGGTAGTCGAATACTGAATCTTGGTGAGTGAAGCCAAGTGGAGAAAATCCTAGGGGATGGTAATCTTAGGTAACGAGAAGTCTTAGAGGAATAAACTCCAAGCAAGGTTGATTGGATAGTTTCCGGTCGACCGCGCGCTGTCGACCGGACCAGCGGATCTCGATAAATCTAGGTCTAGGTTTACCATTGTTTTCTGTATTACTATTATTGTTGTTGGCTAATGTGGTATTGCAGGAAAAGTCTTAGTGGATCAGGCGATCAGACACTGAGCAGACAAAAGACCAAACATGTCTGGAGGATCATGTTTGGCAGGTAAGTTAAGGTATGCAACTGGAAGAGCGACAGTGAGGTCGGGTTCCTAAAGGAAACAACCTAAGGTCACTGATCCAACTAAAGAAACTAGGAAGGTTTCCAAGTTGAGATCAAGACAGTCCTAACTGTCATACTCATGCATTATATATTACTGTGCTAACCTTTGTGTTGCAGGGGCACTTTACTTAATACTGTGTTGCAGGTTTGGCCGGATCGATCGACCGAACCAGAGGATCGGTCGACCGAACCAAGATGACTCAGCACAGATCAGTTTAATCAGCAACGATCAGATGCAGAAGGAAAATACACTGATCGATCGACCGAACCCGAGGATCGGTCGACCGAACCATCAATATTAAAGGCGCAGTAGATGTAGATCACGGCAAATCTCGACGAACAGGGAAGGAGCCTGTTCGGTCGACCGAACAGAGGGATCGGTCGACCGAACCATTGAAGTTCAGTTAATGCAGAATATCGAGCCAGCGTCAGACTCCAGCTGGAAGGGATCGGAGTTCGTTCGATCGACTGAACAGAGGGATCGGTCGACCGAACATCCATCATACCTATAAATTAAGGCTCGAAGTTAGAGGCCGAAAAGAACTTTTCGAATCAATTCTGGTGCTCTTCTGCAAGCTACTCACGCCTACGATTTCAGCAAGCAACTTCATTCGTGCCGACCAAGCTTCGTCTTTCTAATCTTATTGTCGGTATATTTATTTTATATTGCACTTAAATTTACATAAGATAGTAGGTGTGTTACTATCTTAAACATTCTTGTATCTGTATGATTCGCTTCTTTCCGAGGACTTCGGAAAGAAGGTTTTTAGTGTTTTGCCCATCGGTGCAGTCAAGGACTGCGGGCCTTCGAGTAGGAGTCGAGCTAGGCTCCGAATGAAGTAAATACTTTGTCTTCTTTTTATTTTCGCTGCACGACTTTGATTTGAAAGAAAAGAATAGTTTTAAAAAGTGCGATATTCACCCCCCCCCTCTATCGCTCCAAACAATCTATCAATTGGTATCAGAGCCGATTAGCTCTGAAATTTCTTAACCGATTTTCAAAGCATTTTTTTTAAAACTCTTTCTTTTCCCTTTAGAATATTTTTTCTTCAAGCACTACTAATCCCAAAACGAAAGTCTTGGAAATATTTTTTAATTCTTTTCTTGCAAGAATGTCGATATCATATCAAGAAGGACGAAATATCTACGACCCTCCTCCGTATGATCAAGTCTACTTCAATTCCTAGAGGCAAATGATGGAATGCTTCATTGGAAGCAACGATTTTGACAACTGGATCGCATTGAGACAACTTTCTCAAAACTCAAAAGCAAACACAAGGGTAATAGATATTTTAATTAGTGTTTTGCCTAATAATGTTTTGTGTCAATTAGAAGATTACAAGAACGCATTTGAGATGTGGACCAAATTGATCGAGCTTCACGAGACTTTGTTGAGGCCAGAAGATCAAGGCGAAAATGAGTTCGAACTTGAATCCGAATCCGGAGAGCTATCCTGAGAACCAGATCTAGACCAAATCAACTTCATCGCACTAGTGGCTGAGGAGGAGGCTGATGGATCTGAACCCGAGTCCGACCAAACACTCGAGCCTGAATTCGAAATGGCAATGGTCAAGGGGGAGAATCCTAATGAGGATTCAAAAGGTAATATTTTAAATTCAAAATTTAAAGAACACATAACATGTTTTAGCTGCAGAGAAAAAGGACACTTCAAAAATAAATGCCCGATGAGTCGATCTGCACAACCGGAGTCAAAGGAGGAATCGAAACCTAGAGTCCGGAAAAGGAAGGATCACATCGAATGTCTCAAGTGCAAAAAGATGGGACACTACAAATTTCAATGTTCGGAGAAAAGACCCAAGGATTCAGGGGGAGCAAATATGGTAAATAAATTTAATTTATACGAAAATTTGCATGCTTTAGATTCTTCTTGTTTGAATTATGCTAAGAATTTAAAAATTCATGAAAATCCTACATTACTTAACAAAACTAATTTAATTAATAAAAATTTAAATATAACCAAAATTGATCAATTCGACCCAAACCTTAATCAAAACCTAGATCTAGTTAATCAAAACTTATTTATTCAAGATAATTTGAATTTAAATCAAAATAACAATTATCTAAAATTAACCAACAATAAACAGAACCTAACTAAAAATTTAAATAAAAATAAGAAACTAAACTATAAATCAAAGTTTAAAAATTAGAAAAACAAAATAATGTTTTGAAAAATAAAATTAATAAATTAGAAAACATTATTAATAATTTTATCAACTCACAAAATCTAGATTTAAGTTATAAATCAAAACCAAATCTAAAACAAAACTTTCATTATAATCATGTACCCTTTAATTATGAAACTAATCAATAACAATAATAATAACATAATAACATAATAACTTGAAATCTTAAATAATAGTATAATAACAATAATAAATAATAATATAACAACAATAAAAATAAAACAACTATAACACCGTAATAATAAACAATACTAAACAATAATAAATAAAAACAATAATAATATGACTTGTTTGAATTGTTTGACTTGCTATGATCATGCGTACTTATCTGTTAAATATCATATCATGCATCTTCTCTTTATGCTGTTAGAACGGTTAGTTATAAAAGGTTTACCAAACCCTACAACATAGCATCGGAATGGATTGGAATGATAGTACGTCAAGGAAACTTTGTCGAAGGCATGTCTAGGCTGAATATGGAATTCTACCTGGTACACTAGACTTAGTGGATCTGACCGAAGCTACCCCAGTCAAACATGGGCTAGTTAGATCAAAATTTAGTATTAAATTTTTTGAGCGGGAACAGTTTAGAAAGTCTTCAGCAAGTGGTCTAATGATACACAAGTAGGCCATATGCCTCGCCACTGAACTGAAAGCTTATCCTTAGGATGCCTGCTTGATTAACCCAAAGCAAAGTTTGAATCTAACATGGGTTCAATAACCTTTCTCAAATAATTAAATTCAAACTTTAAATTCAAACTTATTTCAAACCCAACTTAATTTAATTCAAATTTTTTAAAACTTAATTATTTTAAAACTTAATTAATAATTATTTTAAAACTTAATTATTCTAAAATTTAATAATTACTTTAAAACTTAATTAATAATTATTTTAAAACTTAATTATTCTAAAACTTCATTAAAATTATTTTAAAACTTAATTATTTTAAAACTTCATTTAAAACTTAATTATTTTAAAAAAGAATAAAACTGAATTAATATTATTTAAAACTTAAATTATTTTAAAACTTAATTAAATAAACTAAATTAATTAATTAACCCTAATCATTAACTAGTTTAACTTAATTAAATTAACTTAATACACTTAATTAATTCTTAATAAATCTCAACTTGAAATCTTAACTTTAATCAATAAATAAAGTACTTTAACCTTAAACAAAATTAAATTTTTATAACTAATCCTAAAATCTTTACCTTATTAATTCCTAAGAAATTAATAATAATTCATAATCAATTAATTCGTAACTATTAATGATGAAGTTTTAATCAACAATTAAAATTAATTCTTAATCTAATTAATAATAATACTAAATTGAAACTAACTTTTAAATTATGTTTAAATCAATCAATAATCTAGCAATCAACCTATAACCATAGCTATTAAAAACAATTCTTAACCAAATCCACTTAATAACTTTACAATTTCTAAACTAAACATTAATTCAATTAATTCACAAAATAAATGTTATCGTCTATTTAACTTACAATAATCAATTTTAACTTAATTACAATTAAACTCAAAATTAATAAAGTCATCTGACGCAACTATAAGATTACCATACTTGAAAATTTAGAATGGGTGAGATGCTAAGAAAATTAAAATTTAAAATATTTTTAAACATGTTTTGAAATCTTATATATCTATTTTCTTAAGAAATATTTTTCAAATTTTGATTAATGATTGATTGAGTGTATTATATAAAGTATTGTTATTCACTGGCTAAGTTTTTAAAACCTTAAGTCAATCGTGACCCTTAGACATACATAGAAAAGTCTTCCTTATGAGTAACAAGGATATCTAGAAATAGTGTTTGGTTAAGGGGGAGAGACTTGTTTGAAGGACATATTTTTGAAAATATATTCTGAAAAATATTTCAAAACACTCTTTGAAAACTACTTGATAATACTTCTTTACAAATCTTTTTGAAATTATCTTTAAAATCTCTTAATCAAATAATTTTTGAAAAATACTTTTACAAACTTATTTAAAGAATTCTGGTTTTGACATTAACTTAGAAATATTTTTGAAAAATTGCTTACAAAATTCAAAATACTATCTTTTAAACATAGCTCAAGCATTATCTTTTCAAAATCATATTCTTATTTTTGTAAAAACATCTTAATTCTTGAAAATTTTTTTAAAAAAATAGCTTGAAAATATTTTTGAAAAATTGCTTACAAAAGTTTAACTCAAAATCATATTCTTCAAACTCATAGTTTTAAAAAAAAACTTTTTGAAAATATTTTGAATTCAACTTTGAAATAATCTTTGAAAGCTTAAAAAACTATTTTCAAATATTTTTGAATATGTTCCTGAAAGACATTACTTAGTGCATTCTTTAAAAATATTTGACATTTACTCAAATCATGGACTGATGCTTTTTCAAAATATCTATGAATCATTTTTGCAAACCCAAATATACATCTTATTATTATCTTTCAAAAGGGTGAGGGAATACCTTAGGCATATCTTGAAAATATTTACAAGTATTCCATCATTGTTGGTGCAAAAATTAGGGATCCTTAGCAATTAAAGCCATTTATGGAGAGTTCTTTTTGTTGTATGACAAAAGAGGGAGAAGAAGGATTTAAGTTAGAAATCTAAATCTTTTTGAATTAACCTAACTTAAACATATTTGTCAAACATCAAAAAAGGGAAGATTGTTGGTGCAATCGACCTCCAAGGTTTTAATGTCAGACAAATATGTTTAAGTATGCTTAAGTATGTTTAAGTATGGAGTTTGATCTAGCGAAGTCCTAGTTGTAGGCTAGGCAAGGGAAGTCCTAGTTGGAGGCTAGGCAAGGAGAGAAATCTCGGTATATTGTGGAAGCCAGGTGGATAGGTCTGGAGGACCTAATCCCTAGGTAGCCGAATACTGAGTCCTAGTTGTAGGCTAGGTAAGGGAAATCTCGGTATGTCATGGAAGCCAGGTGGATAGGTCTGGAGGACTTGATCCCTGGGTAGCCGAATACTGAGTCTTGGTGAGTGAAGCCAAGTGGAGAAAATCCTAGGGGATGGTAATCTTAGGTAACGAGAAGTCTTGGAGGAATGAACTCCAAGCAAGGTTGATCGAATGGTTTCCGGTCGACCGCGTGCGATCGTCCGGACCAACGGATCTCGGTAAATTTAGGTCTAGGTTTACCATTGTTTTCTGTATTACTATTATTGTTGTTGGCTAATATGGTATTGCAGGAAAAGTCTTAGTGGATCAGGCGATCAGACACTGAGCAGACAAAAGACCAAACATGTCTGGAGGATCATGTTTGGCAGGTAAGTTAAGGTATGCAACTGGAAGAGCGACAGTGAGGTCGGGTTCCTAAAGGAAACAACCTAAGGTCGCTGATCCAACTAAAGAAACCGGGAAGGTTTTCAAGTTGAGATCAAGACAGTCCTAACTATCATACTCATGCATTATATATTACTATGCTAACCTTTGTGTTGCAGGGGTACTTTGCTTAATACTGTGTTGCAGGTTTGGTCGGATCGGTCGACCGAACCAGAGGATCAATCGACCGAACCAAGATGACTCAGCACAGATCAGTTTAATCAGCAACGATCAGATGCAGAAGGAAAATACATTGATCGGTCGACCGAACCCGAGGATCGGTCGAACGAACCATCAATATTAAAGGCATAGTAAATGCAGATCATGACAAATCTCGACGAATAGGGAAGGAGCCTGTTCGGTCGACCGAACAGAGGGATTGGTCGACCGAACCATTGAAGTCCAATTCATGCAGAATATCGAGCCAACATCAGACTCCAGTTGGAAGGGATCGGAGCTAGTTCGGTCGACCGAACAGAGGGATCGGTCAACCGAACATCCATCATACCTATAAATTGAGGCTCGAAGTTAGAGGCCGAAAAGAATTTTTCGAATCAATTCTGGTGCTCTTCTGCAAGCTGCTCACGCCTACGATTTCAGCAAGCGACTTCATTCGTGTCGACTAAGCTTCGTCTTTCTAATCTTATTGTCGGTATATTTATTTTATATTGCACTTGAATTTACATAAGATAGTAGGTGTGTTACTATCTTAAACATTCTTGTATCTGTACGATTCGCTTCTTTTTGAGGACTTCGGAAAGAAGGTTTTTAGTGTTTTGCCCATCAGTGCAGTCAAGGATTGCGGGCCTTCGAGTAGGAGTCGAGCTAGGCTCCGAACGAAATAAATACTTTGTCTTCTTTTTATTTCCGCTGCACGACTTTGATTTGAAAGAAAAGAAGAATTTTAAAAAGCACGATATTCACCTCTCCTCTATCGCTCCAAACGATCTATCAGTATTAAGCACAAAAAAAATTTCAATAGAAAATTTTTTTAGGTGTGCACGGGGTGTGCAAGGCACTACACAGAATCTAGGTATTAGCAACAAATTATTTACACTGTCTCTATTAGCGACGGATTGTGAGATCTCAGAAAATTTAAATAAATAGGGTTATTTCAGAAATAGCCTTATAGAATTTTTCCGAAATTTTTAGAAATTTTCTGGGAATTTTTCGGAGCTTGTAAGAGGGCTTTGAGGGGATCGATTTACGGGTCCGGATAAAGCCTGTTTGGGATACCCATTTAAGTGAGGAAAAGTTTTTAATTATTAATTCTTTTCCTTTTCTTTTTATTCTTTCCCAAACGCCGAAATCCCCAAACCAGCACTGATCCGAAACCATTCTTCCTCTCCTTTCCCCGATCTCCCCTTTGCCCCGAAGCCGATCTCCTTCTTTCCCTATTCTTCTTCTCGCTACCCCTCTCATGGACGAATCGGCGCCGAGGTTGGAGGAGCATGTCACCGGAGCTCGACGGGAACCAGCGGGCTTCATGTTATCTTCGGCCGAGGGATTATTGTTCGGTGGATTCGACGGTCGGACGTCGACGGCACGGTACCTAGGGCACGACAGAGGCTTGATTCGCGTCGTCTCCCAACCGATCGACCTCCCCTTACCTCTCATCGTGCTGCTTACAGTGCGATCCATCTCGGATTGGATCGGGCGACGCCACCGAGGAGCAATCATTTCCTCGGCCGGTTCTTGCGCACAAGCGACGACGGCTAGGTGGCTAGGGCACGGTGGAGGGCTTGATGTGCATTGTCTCCGGCCGATTGACCCTTCGCTCTTTCTTCTTGAGTTGTTCACAGAACAATCCGTGTCGACTCAAGTTGGATCGGATTGGGCCAAATCTTGGAATTTCCTTTCCTTGCTGTGATTGGGCTCACGGTTGAAGGTAAGGTTTGGTTTTCGGAATTAAGTTGTTGATTGATTAGTGATCTCTACTTCTTGATGTTG
The DNA here is from genome assembly GCF_018446385.1 of Zingiber officinale. Classification (NCBI taxonomy): domain Eukaryota; kingdom Viridiplantae; phylum Streptophyta; class Magnoliopsida; order Zingiberales; family Zingiberaceae; genus Zingiber; species Zingiber officinale. The sequence continues at coordinate 40,213,442 of NC_055990.1, read as the reverse complement.
TTTTAATCCGGTTGATTCTAGTAGGTGATGAGGTTCTGTTATGTAGTGTTCTTGATGTCACCTTGGATCGATTGAGTAGGGATGCATTTCAGCAGGATTGTGTTCTGTGAATTCTCTTTGGCTCCAGCAGCAGCTCAGTTTGGTTCGGCAGCCACCCATATCTCAGTGTTCTTTGTTCCAGTATCAACAGTAGGTTGGTCTGTCTGTGGGGTATTCTTGTTTCAGCAGGATCTCCTTCCAGCAGTTGAGAATCAAGGACTTTGATTTGAGACAGGCGTGTCGACGTTGGATTTGGCGTGATACTACCTGCTATTTGAGGCGGGTACCCTTTGACTTATCTTTTTGATAATGTCTTATGATATGTGTAGTTTATATATAATTACTAGTGGTAGATGGTAGATTGTCTCTTCCCTGGTCTTGGCTTAGTTGATACCTATCACATGCTTCTTCTGTTAGTTGCTTTACTTTAGAACTGGATGCTTTTATCTTTTGTCATGTGTATATATGTTCATAGAGATGGATATTTATGATGCTTATCTACACTTGACTAGTTGCTGGAGATACTTGTTATATGTTGTTGGATTTGCGTTGCTTATATCATTGTTATACATATGCGTTTGTTTTATTGGCACCTACGCATATGGAGGAGGATATGTTCAGGTATGACATACTGTAGCCGCATGCACCATATTGCATGATTGCATGCTGGGCGATTGACGACTCCATTATTGTTGAGCTCGTCGGCCGGCTACATGAGGGCCTGCACACAGCGTGACCACTGCATGGGTAGTGGCATAGCACTCAGGGTGTGTATGGCAGGTTGCTCGGTGGTGCACCGCCGGGGTGCTCATGGGTAGCACGATACAGCGGGGTTGCAGCCGGGATCCCTCCCCGTCATTGTGTACCGGGAGATGAGAGCATTGCGCTCCCTCACTATGTTTGAGGTAGGAGGATAGGTGTACTCCGACAGCATCCCGTCCACTCGGTCACTCATCAGGGGTAGGCAGAGTGCACGGTTGTCACAGCCCTACCCACTCGGTCTCACCATTGCGTGTGAGACAGCTGAGCATGGCAGTAGGGGTGACCATGTCATTTGCATCATATGCACAGATTGCATTATTTATGATTGATGCATTTTGGTGATTGCATATGATTGACATGCATACAGGTTATATGCTTTTGCTCTGACTATTTTATCTGTGTATGTTCACAGTCAGTTGCACAAGCCTCGTAAGTGAGTACAGTTTATTTCAGTTATGCATTTTCTTATTATTCTTGCTATAGACTGTACTTTATGCCTATTGCTGGTTATTACAGTTTATTTCAGCTATACATATCTGTTATACTGTTAGGAGACTGTACCGTAGGTTGTACTGTTAGGAGACTGTACTGTAGGCTTTATGTTTTAGTGTACTGTACCATAAGATGTTACTGGTGGTTATATGTTGTTGTACATATCTATTGGATTACCTGCTGAGTTCTTTGAACTCACTCCGTTGTTACTATTTTTCAGGTTGAGGCCGTCGGGAGATATTCCAGTCGCTAGCCCCATTATCGCGAGGATTTCCTGTTGTCGGGATTTGTTTTGCTTTTGGCATCTTATATACTTGTGATGTGGGTTTTGTATTGTGGACTTTATATCGAACACTTGGGTTTACTACTTTTGGTTTTCCGCTGCGAATATATTTTCATTACTTCGTGGATTTTGTCTTTCTTCGTTGTAGTGGAGTAGGATGTTTACATATATCTTCGAGGATTCTATATCGTTCTTTCTTTATATAACTGCGTGGATTGTTCATATTATATCTGTGTAGAAATATTGAATATAACTGCGTGGATTGTTTACTATTTGTGTGTATTGTTCCGGCCGAGTGTGGCCGAGGTATAGATATATGTATACTGAGATTCATATTGTCACCCGTACAGGGGAGATGCTGCCGAAATTTCTTCGGACAGGGACTACCTGGGGCGTGACAATATTTTTGGTATCAGAGCTAGGCTCCGATTTCAGATTTTTGTGTCCTGGAGTTTGCTAGCGTATCTGGATTTTTTGGATTTTATCTGATACCAATTTATTTGGTATCAGAGCAGGTTATGATACTTGCTAGGCATTCTGGATTTTTGGGATTTTATCTGATACCAATATTTTTGGTATCAGAGCAAAGTTTTGCGATACCTACTTGTCGGGTTTCGGATTTACAATGCTTACTTTCGTGAGCCTTTCTCAGTATTTTCGGATTTGTCCGGATTTCCGTCGATTTTCTCGTTTCGGAATTTCGAGGTATTTTGACAAGGTTCTTTTGGTTCTATTTGGGGCTAAGCAGCGACAGGACATCTCTAGACGGCAAATAGGTAAATGAGGTAATTTTTCAGTTCTTATACTTGTAGTGATATCTGGGTAACATTTTGTTACAGATATGACACCTACACGTATTCCGATATCGAGACGTGGTCATCCACGTAAGAGGCCGATAGATTCTCTGGAGATAGAGTCTACAGAGAGATCTGCTAGGGTCGAGCTTGTCCGTCAGGGACAGACTCGTCAGGATATTATAGGCACGTCGGATTATAAGATCCCGACGGTTCTGACATCAGAGGGACATACCTCGATTGTACCATTAGTGGTATCACCTTTAGTATACTCGACACCCACTCCAGTTGTGCCTACTACTGCGTACTTGAGGTACGAGATGAGGCAGAGATCTGGTGGGACACGTAGCGCTCGATTATAGGCGAGCAGCATATTACCTAGACGAGATTTAGGGAGACATTCGAGAGTCAGTAGTTTCTCCGGGCATATCAGATGACACGACGATAGGATTTTCTGAGTCTTCGACAGAATACCCACTCAGTGATGGATTGTAATGCCGAATTTAATCGGTTAGCCAGATTTTGTCCTGAGTTGGTTGTCGAGGATAGATCTCGTATGCTTCAGTTTGTCCAAGGACTGGACGGGCATCTTCAGGTGAAGATTGTCGGTCTTGGTATTGCATCATACATAGAGGCACTGGATAGAGCTCTTATGATTGAGTCTGCTCATCAGAGAGCAAATGCGGATAAGAAGAGAAACAGACTGATCGGACTTTCGGACAGATCCAGCAGATACAGACTACTGGGCAGCAACAGAGCAGTAGCATTCAGACGGGTCAGGGTACTTCTGGGTCATTTGGCCGACCCCAGAAGTCCGGACGATCTCCATCAGGACGTTCCCGGTCTTCTCAGTAGAACCGAAAACAGTCCACCGGTGACTCTCACTGCACCCGATGCGGGTCCCGAGATCACAGCATCTCTGTATGCATTCTGGGACAGTCAGTTTGCTATTATTGTAAACTGTCTGGGCATATGAGCCAAGACTGTTCGCTGAAGGCTCAGCATGTAGCTTCCGGGATTTCTATTCCGGGAGGACAGTTTGGTTAGTCCGGGACTCAGCGAGGCGGCCCAAAAGCCCAATCTTCGCATCGTCAACAGAGGACAACCCCTCTTGCAGCAGCTGCATATGGCATGCACGGGTAGGAGCATTTCGGTGTCCTTGTGGAGAACCCCACGGTATTCCGCCTTAGGATTCTCCAGTACTATTCGTCAAGAAGAAGGATGGTACTCTGAGGTTGTGCATCGATTATAGGCAGTTGAATGTAGTGACTATCAAAAATAAGTACCCCTTGCCACGGATTGAGGATTTATTTGATCAGCTTAGAGATACATCAGTGTATTCCAAGATTGATCTGCGGTCTGGATATCATCAGCTGAGAGTCAGAGATTCTGGTATTCAGAAGACAGCATTCCGCACCAGATACGGACATTACGAGTTTTTGGTAATGCCGTTTGGGCTTACCAATGCTCCTGCAGTATTTATGGATTTGATGAACCGTATCTTTTTGGAGTATTTAGATCAGTTTGTGATTGTGTTTATCGATGACATATTGATCTATTCACGTTCCGAGGAGGAACATGCGCAGCACCTTCGCATAGTCCTGGAGACTCTTTGACGACATCATCTGTATGCGAAGTTCAGCAAATGTGCATTTTGGCTATCCTCAGTTGGTTTTCTGGGACATGTGGTGTCTAGCCGAGGTATTTCTGTAGATCCTCAGAAGATCGAGGCTATCACTAGCTGGGAGCAGCCGAAGTCAGTCCAGGAGATCCGCAGTCTTTTGGGACTGGCTGAAAATTACAGACGATTCGTTGAGGGTTTCTCCAGTATTGCTATGTCGTTGACACGTCTGACTAGGAAAGGCGTGAAGTTCACGTGGTCAGAGACTTGCGAGACCAGCTTCTAGGAGCTGAAGCGGAGATTAGTATCAGCACCAGTTTTAGTTTTACCTTCTGGTGATGACGGATTCGTATTTTATACAGACGCATCTCTTCAGGGCTTGGGCGCTGTTTTGATGCAGAACGGTAGGGTAGTCTCCTATGCTTCTCGTCAGTTGAAGGAGCATGAGAAGAACTACCCAGTACATGATTTAGAGCTAGCCGCCATTATCTTTGCTTTGAAGATTTGGCGACATCATCTTTATGGTATTACTTTTGATATTCTTACTGATCATAAGAGTCTCAAATATATTTTCACACAGAAGGAACTCAATCTCCGACAAAGGAGATGGATGGAGTTCCTGAAGGATTATGATTGTACTATTAGCTACCGTCCGGGTAAAGCTAATGTGGTTGCTGATGCACTTAGCAGGAAGTCCAGAGGGACTTTAGCTTGTCATCGAGTTTTAGTCACGGACTTGATTCAGGGGTTCTCCGAGTTGGGCCTTGAGGAGCAGGGACGGATAGAGTAGGGTATTTTTGTTACCATGGTTGCTCGGTCGTCGATCAGGATGAGGATTCGAGAGGCCCAGGCCGGAGAACAGCATTTACAGTTCATTAGCAGCCAGATAGCTTCCGGACAGCAGACTGAGTTTACACGAGATGACGAGGGTATTGTTTATTTCCAAGGCAGATTATGTATGCCTCAGTCTCACCCGGTCAGGGAGGAGTTACTTCAGGAGGCTCATCGTTCTAGATTTGCTATCCACCCAGGTGGGACCCGTATGTATCGTGATTTGAGGCATTCCTATTGGTGGAACGGTATGAAAAAAGACATTGCAGATTTTGTAGCTAGATGTCTTGTCTGTCAGCAGGTGAAGGCCGAGCTCCAGAGACTTGCTGGATTACTTCAGAGGATCCCTATTCCAGAGTGGAAGTGGGAGCACATTACTATGGATTTCGTGGTTGGTTTGCCTAGGACTCAACGAGGCCATGATGCGATTTGGGTAATCGTTGACCGATTAACCAAATCCGCACATTTTATAGGGATCCGGAAGACAGATTCTTTGGATCGATTAGCAGAGCTATACTGTCTTGAGATTATTAGATTACATGGTGTTCCTTTGAGCATCATATCGGATAGAGACCCACGGTTCACGTCCCGATTCTGGCAGAGTCTGCAGCAGGCCTTGGGCACACAACTTCGTTTCAGTACGGCATTCCATCCGCAGACAGATGGGCAGTCAGAGCGGACTATTTGGACTTTGGAGGACTTGTAGAGGTCTTGAGTTATGGATTTCGGAGGCAGTTGGGAGGACCACCTGCCATTAGTGGAGTTTGCCTACAACAACAGCTATCATTCGGCTATCCAGATGGCACCGTTTGAGGCTTTGTATGGTAGATCGTGTCGAACACCCATCCTCTGGGAGGAGGTTGGGGAGGCCCAGCTGATAGGACCTCAGAGAGCTCAGCAGGATGCAGAGTTAGTTCGCACTATCAGATGGAGGATGTCAGAGGCTCAGGACCGTCAGAAGAGTTATGCTGATCGGCGACGGAGACCCCTGGAGTTCTCTATTGGTGATCATGTATTTTTGAGAGTTTCACCCACGAAAGGGGTGAAGAGATTTGGTATTCGAGGTAAGTTAGCTCCACGATATATTGGGCCATTCCAGATCTTGGAGAGGATTGAAGCAGTAGCTTACCGTCTGGCGCTACCACCATCTCTAGCTGGCATTCACGATGTATTCCATGTATCTATGCTGAGGAGATATGCATCCGATCCGGCATATGTTCTGTCAGATATATCAGTTCCTTTTCAGCCTGATGTTACTTACGAGGAGGTTCTGGTACGGATTCTGGACCACAGAGAGCGTCAACTGCGGGAGAAGACTGTCCGGCTGGTTAAAGTCGGATGGCAGCATCATTCTGACGAGGAGGCTACTTGGGAGCTGGAGGATACGATTCGAGCTCGATACCCTCATCTCTTTACTTGAGGTATGTGGGTTAGAGTTTCTTTTAGCATTTATACAGTGTGGTTATGTTATAGTGTTGGCTGTTGGTTATAGCGAAATTTGGGGACCAAATTTTTATTAGTAGGGGAGGATGTGAGATCTCAGAAAATTTAAATAAATAGGGTTATTTCAGAAATAGCCTTATAGAATTTTTCCGGAATTTTTAGAAATTTTCTGGGAATTTTTCGGAGCTTGTAAGAGGGCTTTGAGGGGATCGATTTACGGGTCCGGATAAAGCCTGTTTGGGATACCCATTTAAGTGAGGAAAAGTTTTTAATTATTAATTCTTTTCCTTTTCTTTTTATTCTTTCCCAAACGCCGAAATCCCCAAACCAGCACTGATCCGAAACCATTCTTCCTCTTCTTTCCCCGATCTCCCCTTTGCCCCGAAGCCGATCTCCTTCTTTCCCTCTTCTTCTTCTCGCTACCCCTCTCATGGACGAATCGACGCCGAGGTTGGAGGAGCATGTCACCGGAGCTCGACGGGAACCAGCGGGCTTCATGTTATCTTCAGCCGAGGGATTATTGTTCGGTGGATTCGACGGTCGGACGTCGACGGCACGGTACCTAGGGCACGACGGAGGCTTGATTCGCGTCGTCTCCCAACCGATCGACCTCCCCTTAGCTCTCATCGTGCTGCTTACAGTGCGATCCATCTCGGATTGGATCGGGCGACGCCACCGAGGAGCAATCATTTCCTCGGCCGGTTCTTGCGCACAAGCGACGACGGCTAGGTGGCTAGGGCACGGTGGAGGGCTTGATGTGCATTGTCTCCGGCCGATTGACCCTTCGCTCTTTCTTCTTGAGCTGTTCACAGAACAATCCGTGTCGACTCAAGTTGGATCGGATTGGGCCAAATCTTGGAATTTCCTTTCCTTGCTGTGATTGGGCTCACGGTTGAAGGTAAGGTTTGGTTTTTCAGAATTAGGTTGTTGATTGATTAGTGATCTCTACTTCTTGATGTTGTTTTAATCCGGTTGATTCTAGTAGGTGATGAGGTTCTGTTATGTGGTGTTCTTGATGTCACCTTGGATCGATTGAGTAGTGATGCATTTCAGCAGGATTGTGTTCTGTGAATTCTCTTTGGCTCCAGCAGCAGCTCAGTTTGGTTCGGCAGCCACCCATATCTCAGTGTTCTTTGTTCCAGCATCAACAGTAGGTTGGTCTGTCTGTGGGGTATTCTTGTTTCAGCAGGATCTCCTTCCAGCAGTTGAGAATCAAGGACTTTGATTTGAGACAGACGTGTCGACGTTGGATTTGGCGTGATACTACCTGCTATTTGAGGCGGGTACCCTTTGACTTATCTTTTTGATAATGTCTTATGATATGTGTAGTTTATATATAATTACTAGTGGTAGATGGTAGATTGTCTCTTCCCTGGTCTTGGCTTAGTTGATACCTATCACATGCTTCTTCTGTTAGTTGCTTTACTTTAGAACTGGATGCTTTTATCTTTTGCCATGTGTATATATGTTCATAGAGATGGATATTTATGATGCTTATCTACACTTGACTAGTTGCTGGAGATACTTGTTATATGTTGTTGGATTTGCGTTGCTTATATCATTGTTATACATATGCGTTTGTTTTATTGGCACCTACGCATATGGAGGAGGATATGTTTAGGTATGACATACTGTAGCCGCATGCACCATATTGCATGATTGCATGCTGGGCGATTGACGACTCCATTATTGTTGAGCTCGTCGGCCGGCTACATGAGGGCCTACACATAGCGTGACCACTGCATGGGTAGTGGCACAGCACTCAGGGTGTGTATGGCAGGTTGCTCGGTGGTGCACCGCCGGGGTGCTCATGGGTAGCACGATACAGCGGGGTTGCAGCCGGGATCCCTCCCCGTCATTGTGTACCGGGAGATGAGAGCATTGCGCTCCCTCACTATGTTTGAGGTAGGACAGCATCCCGTCCACTCGGTCACATATCAGGGGTAGTGACGGCAGCGTGCACGGTTGTCACAGCCCTACCCACTCGGTCTCACCATTGCGTGTGAGACGGCTGAGCATGGCAGTAGGGGTGACCATGTCATTTGCATCATATGCACAGATTGCATTATTTATGATTGATACATTTTAGTGATTACATATGATTGACATGCATACAGGTTATTTGCTTTTGCTCTGACTATTTTATCTGTGTATGTTCACAGTCAGTTGCACAAGCCTCGCAAGTGAGTACAGTTTATTTCAGTTATGCATTTTCTTATTATTCTTGCTATAGACTGTACTTTATGCCTATTGCTGGTTATTACAGTTTATTTCAGCTATACATATCTGTTATACTGTTAGGAGACTGTACCGTAGGTTGTACTGTTAGGAGACTGTACTGTAGGCTTTATGTTTTAGTGTACTGTACCATAAGATGTTACTGGTGGTTATATGTTGATGTACATATCTATTGGATTACCTGCTGAGTTCTTTGAACTCACTTCGTTGTTACTATTTTTCAGGTTGAGGCCGTCGGGAGATATTCCAGTCGCTAGCCCCATTATCGCAAGGATTTCCTGTTGTCGGGATTTGTTTTGCTTTTGGCATCTTATATACTTGTGATGTGGGTTTTGTATTGTGGACTTTATATCGAACACTTGGGTTTACTACTTTTGGTTTTCCGCTGCGAATATATTTTCATTACTTCGTGGATTTTGTCTTTCTTCGTTGTAGTGGAGTAGGATGTTTACATATATCTTCGAGGATTCTATATCGTTCTTTCTTTATATAACTGCGTGGATTGTTCATATTATATCTGTGTAGAAATGTTGAATATAACTGCGTGGATTGTTTACTATTTGTGTGTATTGTTCCGGCCGAGTGTGGCCGAGGTATAGATATATGTATACTGAGATTCATATTGTCACCCGTACAGGGGAGATGCTGCCGAAATTTCTTCGGACAGGGACTATCTGGGGCGTGACACGGATAATATTTACTTCGTTGATATTAGTGACAGTTTTTAATAATCCATCACTATTTAACCAGGGTTTTCAATTTATTACCTATATATAGTGACGGATGACTATAAATATTCAGTCACTATTTTTTCAATTTAAAAAATTAGCCGATTATTTGTGATGGATTATTTAACTCCATCACTAATAGCGACGGAAGAATTAATTTTCATTGCTAAATTTCAAATAAATTAGGGTTCGTGTCCTGATCTTCCCTTGCGCGATCAATCAGACTCTCCTCCTCAAGCTATTGGCGATCTCCCCTTTAATGTACTCTCCCCTCAGGCGTACCCTCCTCCTCCAGCTTCCCTTCCTCTGATATACATGTATTTCCCTCTCCTCTCCCTCTTCCCTTTTCTCATTTCACCATGGATGCCAGCACCGAGCACCATCATGCCCGATAGTGCTCATTCGGCGCTAAGTACAGCTGTGCCCGGAAGTGCTTGTCCGACACCAAGAAGTACTACTGTGGGCAATCAGGCAATGCTCAACCACAGATGAAAATTGATGTGCTCAACAATGCTCCGTCGCTATCGAGAACTGTCACACATGGCGGTGCTCAACTATCGCTGAGAATTTTGCACCTGGCAATGCTCTATCGTCACCGAGCAATGGCGTACTCAGCATTGCTCAATGGGCACTGCGTGTGAAACTTGTTTTTAAGCTAAAAATTTGTGTTTAACTATTAGTTTGTACTTTGATTGCTCTAAGAATATCTATTTCTAGTATAACTCTCATCTATTAATTGTCTCATCTTTAGCAATGAAATTAGTTTTGCAATGGCTGAACATGCTTAGTTTTATACGTTAAATTAAGTACAATGATTTAAATATAATTATTAGTTTGAAATTATTAATCATGTTAGAAATTTTATTCTTATTAGGATACAATATATATATGAACAAGGCTTATATGTACAATAGGTAAGACAACGGATTTATCGGTCAAGAATTTTTTTCTAGGGTTGAAGAGTTTGTGAACTTCGCTAAGTTTCATCTAGAATACTTAAATGGTGTCAAGTTAAAGTATTCATGTAATCAATGCAGATATAGAAATACAACATTCTGTGATGAGGATACTGTGAAAACTCATATATGTAGGTATGAGTTTGTTCTAAATTATTACAACTAGCATTGTCACGAAGAGTCATATGTATTTGACTAAATCAGACCTTTTGTTGCTTTGTCATCCTGTGCTATTGCTCTAGAGGAATCATTAAGGCCTGTGAATGTAATGTAATCAATAGTTCATGATGCAATGAATGCATATGATCAAGCAAATATAGAGGAAACACCTATGCCCAAAGTTCAGAAAATGTATGACATGTTAAAAGCTAGTGAAAGAAAATTATGGGAAAGCATTCCTTCTGGCAATTCTCAACTATCAGCTATTACAAGATTACTGAATATGAATATAAAACATCTTTTTTCTGAATGGTGTTACGATGATATGTGTCAATTAATGTCAAAGTTGCTCCCCGCTGATAATTGCATGACTGATGGCTTCTACAATACAACTAAATTGATTAAAAATTTAGGTTTGCTAGTAGAGAAGATTCATTATTGTATCAATAACTACATGATCTTTTGAAATGAAGATAGCAAATTGATAGAAAGCAGAATGTGTAATCACCCTCATTATAAGAAGAGTAGTCGCATGCCTGGGAAGAAGAAGAAAAATATTCTCTTGAAAACCATGTAGTACTTTCTGTTAACTGTTAGGCTCCAACGCTTGTATGATCTATTGCAATAGCAAGTCACATGAGGTGGCATCAAAATCATGTGCACGAAAGAGATATAATATGTCATCATTGTGACTTCTTTGCATAAAAATATCTTGCTACAATATTTTCCTCCTTTACAATAAAACCACATAATGTGAGATTTAGACTTTCCACAAATGGATTTAAATCATTTGGAAGCTATGGACAGTAATATTTATCTTGGCCAATTATAGTAATACCATATAACTTATCTCTATGGATGTGCTTGAAAGATAAATTCATAATTTTTTTACTGTGGTTATTCAGGTCCTCAGAATCTAAAAGGGTAAATAGATATTTTTTTTTACAATCTTTGGGGTCAGACACTTGTGACATTGCAAGTAAATCAAATTTTACAATGTATGGTACTTTGTTCTAGACGATTAATGATTTTCCAGTATACACAAAATTTATCGAGATGGAGCACGACTGACAAGTTAGTATATCCATATTCCATAAGGGAGTCTGATACATTTTCACTGCCTTGTAGTGGAAAGATATCCTGATTTGATATCATCATAAATGTTTACACAGTTGTCATTCATTCGGGCAAAATAAGAAAATTTTCAAAAGGAATAAAATAAAATACAAATAAAATATTTTTAAAAAATTTTATCTTATTTAATTTTCTATGAATTGTTTTATCAAAATGCTAATTTTTAACATTAAAAATTCTTGATCATTCAATTTTTAAAAAACAATTACAGAAATACTTCTTATTTTACATACTTAGAAAATTTTACAAAAAAAATTCGAGCTCAAAATCTATTTTTTAAATATTTTTTTTTAAAAAATATATCTCTCTATATAGAATAATTAATTGCTACTTATTTTAATCTTATTTATTCATGAAAATTTTATCAATGTTTTGGATAAGTATGTTTAACCGTTAAAAAAATTCTAGAATTTTTCAATGATTAAAGCTAATTTTAAATTTATTTCTTCTAAAACTAATTTTTTAACCATAAAAATTTAGTTTTTCAAAAAATAATTCCCAAAATTTTTCTAAGTGTTAGTCACTATTTGTGTAACCCTTAGAATTTTTACTCCTATTTTTAATGTGATCAAAGGGGAAGAATATTATATTCAGTTTAGGGAGAGGTACATTTTTTACATATTAATTATTTTAATATTGAATATTTATTAATTGCATTGCATGTTTATTAATTGCAATTATTTTACTATTATTTTAATATTATTTTTATCCCTAACTTAACTTGGGTTGATCACATCAAAAAGGGGGAGATTGTAAGTACCCCGTGTTGGTTTTAATGTGATCAACCAAGTCAAGTTAGGATCTGCGTTATTTGATATCTTGTGTCTGAGTGTGTAGAGACTTAAGAACACAAGAAGTCGAGCAGAAAATGAGGCGGACTAAAAGGATGGCATGAAAATCGAGTCGATATGCTCGATGCATCTAAGAGACGAGAAGTTGTGGAAGAGTATGTCGATGTAGCGAGAAGGACGCACACGGCGCTTCCGAGGGACGAAAAGACGGAGTAGAAGTTTGCTCGAGGAGAAGGCCAGAGTTGGTTTTGAGTGAGCTCAACTCTAGAAGGCCGGAGCATCACCCAAGCGACCGGAGAATGCGCTGGACGATCAGCACGAAGCTAACCAGTCCGTACACCCGGACCACCAGGGTGCCCGAAGGGCGCCTTGTCGCTGCAGATCAACTTTTGGGTCCGTCAGCACCAGTCCTGGTGTCCAGACATGGTCCAGGCACCCGGAGATGAAAAGGTTTATCTTCTTCCAGTTGCATAGCCATTGCATAGAGATAGAATTTGCCACACTGGGGGCGTCCAGATAGGGTTCGAACGCCTGAATCGTGCCACATCAGTAAACAGTCAAATTCAATCAATGGGCTATAAATAGAGTCTTGGTCTTCTTCATTTACACAACACTTTCTATACTCGAAGTTCATATTTTGTTTTCAAGTTTCTATGTTGTCAACGTCCTGTATGATGCTTTTCTACCTCTGACTCATGTCAAAAAAGGAGTCTTCTAGTTGAGCTACATTTGCCTTGGATTAACAACCTCCCCAGTTGTAAATCAAATAAATAGTTTGTGTCTTGTACTTATTTTATGCATTTTAGTATATTTTATTAAAGTGTTTGTCTTAATCAAAGCTGTAAGTTTCGATAAGGGTCTTGTTATTTTTTTCAAAGTAATTCACCCCCTCTTGTCGGCCACACAGGATCTATAGAAACTGTTACACTCACTGAAACATGTAGTGCAATAATTCAATATGAGCAGTCCTAAAAATTAAAAGACCCAAGGAACTTTTCCATTATATGCATCATTAAAGATAACAAGATAAACAAGGCTTTCTGCGATTTAGGGACAAGTGTGAGTTTGTTGCCCTTCTCTTTGTGCAAAAGACTAGGTTTGGGGGGACCTAAAGCTCACTACTATGACTCTTCAGTTGACGGATCGCTCATGTAGATATTCTTTGGGGATTTTGGAGGATGTCCCCATACTAATTGGGGGAATTATGGTGCCAATTGACTTTGTGGTCTTGGAAATTAATGGAGAATTCTCGGATCCCTATTATACTTGGAAGACCACTCTTAGCTACTGCCGGAGTCGTTATAGATGTAAAGAATCACAAGCTTCCCTTCGCAGTGGGGAACAATAAGCTGAAATTCTACCTTTCCAAAGTGTCAAGTTATTTCATTGAAAACCAAAAAAGAGGAGAGAACTTTAAGCACTTGGAGGAACATTGTAAGAGACCCCTTGATACAGAGCCTAACATACGACTGCCCAAGAACAGTAAGTACATTATTCTAGCTAGAGCCCCACCAAGAGATGAAACCATCAATTTCGGAACACTTGGAGGAGGGAAAAGTAATCCCCTCAAGGACAAAGCTCCATATTTAATTTTAAGAAAGGGGTCAAGCTAATGACTATAAACAAGCATTTCTTGGAAGGTAATCTAAGTGTTTCCTTTCATAGAATCTTATTTTTTTTCTAGTTAATGAAGTTTGTTTGAAGTAGTTTTAATCAAGATGTTTTGTTTTTCAGGTGACTAATTGAGAATTCAAAGTAAATGTCAAGTTCAAGGGCTCCATATAGGCTATCGTGCCCCGTGGCACGGCCTGCGCCCAGCTTTGTTGCCCTGCGACGGGGTGGTTGTGCCCAGTGGCACGACCCGTTGTAGGTTCAGGAGTTGCACCATGGGCGTTTGTACCCATAAGCACGGCCCATTGCGCGTTCGCCACAGGTGCCCATGGGGAGAAGCACGCCCTTGTTGCACCAATATTTAAAAGCCTCACGCACGTGCCCTAATTTCCATTACCCGTGCGGTTGATTCTCTTCATTTATGCTCTCAAAGATATTACAAGATCCTCAAGCTCTCCTTCTCATGCCCTAGATCCACCTTTGTGAACCCTAGATTCGTTCCTTCAAACCCTAGACTTTCTCTTTAACCCATTTCATCCCCAAAGCTCTCTTCCTTCTTGAACCTTAACCCTAATTTCAAAGAGATCATGAAGAGATCAAGGAAAGGAGAATCATCAACACCGCAAGGAAAGGGGAAAGAAAAGATGGTGGTAAAAGCACACGATAAAGGTGATAATGTTTACAGTATAATTTTTCATGATGACATGCAAAAACATCATTTTGAAACTCTTATTAAGCATAAGACTGCAGCTACTAGATATATAAATAAGAATACGATGGAGGTCCTAGGAATCAAAGATGACATAGAATGGATGATAAGTAGAGCGGGTTGGGATGAATTGGTTAGTATTCGATGTCCCACCTATGCTAGGATCACATTAGAGTTTCTTAGTTCCTTAGATATAGAGATCCTATCAGGAAAAAAATTAGAGGGACTTATTATCTTTAGGATGTTTAATGATTAGTATAGATGGACCCTGAAATAGTTCAATTTTAGGTTTAGATTTTTCCCAAGAGGAGATAGGAAATCACAAAGGGATTTCATCCCCCACTCATTTTGGAGGGAATTATTAGGAAAAGGTCCTTATGATCACTCAGTTGCAAAATCCTCAAACCTCTAAAATCCAGTAAT
The DNA here is from genome assembly GCF_018446385.1 of Zingiber officinale. Classification (NCBI taxonomy): domain Eukaryota; kingdom Viridiplantae; phylum Streptophyta; class Magnoliopsida; order Zingiberales; family Zingiberaceae; genus Zingiber; species Zingiber officinale. Next base: position 40,198,428 of record NC_055990.1, on the reverse strand, counting down.
CTAGTACATGAACAGGATAATGGCTAATAGTCTTTTTTGCAGGGGAGATAGTGAGGGAGTTGTGAGATTAGATGAGCTATTGTGCCTTTGGACGATACTACATGGAGGAGACATTAATTATGGATCTCATTTTGTAAGACACATGGCAACGGTTGGGAAAGCCACTTTAGGGACTATTATGATCGATGGCTACATCTCCACCATCTCAAAAGTTTTGAAGTATGATTTGAGAGGACTTAAAGCTATTGAGGGGCCCTCCAGCATTGATATGGGAATGTGTCTAGCCTCAAGAATGATTGTTCCATATGGGGATTCATATGCATTTGTACTTAAGGATCAAGAGTTATTTAAATTTCCAAACACAAGGTATATCACCATGACCAACCCCATAAATTGGAGATTAACTCAAGCTCCACCAATCCCTTAGTTTGGTGAGTCATCTATGCTTACTTCTGAGGGACCACATGTCCCCATGGCACACCTAAACAAAGAGGGTTCACCCATGGAGAGAGATCTAGATGCTGAGCCACACAAGTCTTCTTTGCCTCACTCTGAGAACATTCTAGAGCCTCATGTATATGATTTTTTTGATTTTCACACTAGTCTTGATGGTATTCATGCAGAGCAGGTCGCATGAGATAATTCTTCGAGCAACAAAATGGGACCTGGACTAGTGGATTTGGAGGCTTGGAGGCACATTTCCAGAGAGAAAATGCACATTACCACGAGGCCCATTTATATTTCGAAGTTGAAACAAAGAGGAGAGAAGAGAGGCAATAGTGTGGGACGAGCAAAGAAAATTTTGTGGTGAGATGAGATAGTTCATGGGGGAACAGAGAGAGCAATGGGAACGGGAACAAGGGCACCAGGAAAAAGAGGGGATTGTAGACGCTCAAATCAAGCGTATATACCTCTAGCAATGACAACACCACTTCATAGGCTCAAGCATAGATGGAGGAGAATCTGAACCACCTTTACCTCCTCTAGATGACTGAATCATGGTGAACTCTTTTTGTACATATTGTTTAAAGGTACCTATAGTTTGGAACTTTACTTTTTCATTTTGCATACATGTTCATATTTTTAGTTGGTGAAGAAGAATTAATTAGGTTTCTATTCTTGAAAATGATCTCGAAGTATGAAATGCATGAAGTGACCTTTAAAGCATGATTTATGTGATGGAGTTTTGTTGATCCCATGTGAACTTATTCTTTTATTTTTGGTGATTCATGTTTTCTTATCCTTTGGTGGAACCTTGATAAGCATGTTGAGTTGGTTTGTTTTTACTATAGCCTACTTGATAGTTTAATATTTCACTACCCCCGTAGTTTGTTTCCTAAGGGGTGAGTTAGTACAAGCTAGTCATGATTCATTTAGTTGGACTAGTACCACGGTGACCATAGGTGACCTATTCCCCAGCACTTTAGTTACTGATTATGCTCAATTTGTGAAAGCTTATTTGGAAAAATCAAAATCCCATATAAAAAAGGATAAAAAAATAAAAGAAAATATTTGAGATGCAATAAAATATCTGAGTGAAAAAGTGATAATAATGGGATAGAAAATAGTTGTCATTGGTGGAAAGGATGATACCCAGTTAGGTTACTGTGAAAATATTAATCCATTTCTCTCAATACCGAACATATCTTTAAGACTTTGTGTCAAGAAAAGGGGATGAACTTCACATATGGTAGGTAAGTGTCTAATGCCGAAAATCCTTGAAACACAATTGAATAACAACTTGACTAGGAAGGAATTCAAAACCTAGGGAACAAATCATCTAGTGTGCACTTAACTAACTTATAGGCTTGGTGAAACTAATTTAGTACTTGCACTATAAGATGATATCATTTGATAGGACTAGATGGGTTCACTGAAATTGGAGATGTTATTCACATGTTCTTTTGAGATTCATGTTTGCTTAGGGATAAGCCTATGTTTGTTCTGGGGGAATTTGATAAGTGTGAAGTATATAGGGCTTTCATCCTATTTTTGCACTACATTTGACCTACTTTTGCATGTATGATTTGAGATAACTTGATTCTATGCTTTGTTTTGATGTTTTATTATTTCTAGATACTGCTCTTGTGTATTTTGGATGACAGAAGCAAAGATTGAAGTGAAACGAGGAGCGAAAGGACCAAGCCAAAGAGCCTTGCCCTACCATGGGTGATCGTGTTGGTCTCACAGCTCGTGGCAAGCTCTGGCTCTCTTCCACCGGCGCCCATGCCCACACGATTTGAGCCTCAGTGCCCGACATGGGCGACCATGCCCAGCGGCATGACCCATGTTAGGCAACCATCTTTAGCACTTATAAAAGGATATTTAGCCATTTGAAAAGGGGATCTCGATCTAGGGTCATCCAAGGACCCCTAAGGCGATGGAAAAGGAGTCTTTGAAACGTTCTAGTGCCCTTCATGCATCACGGAGCTATCAGGAGTGGCTAGGAGGAGGATTCATTGAGCAATATGAGCATCTCTTTCCCTTTTCTATTTTCTCTACATTCGTACTATTTGATTTAGATTGTTAATCATGTTTGCTGATTGTAACCCCTAGTTTATGAGGTAATTGCCTAGATTCTAGGGTCAGGGAGTAACCTCTACGTGATGTAAATACTTTTTGTTGATCTATACATGTTTAATATCTTGTTTCTATGATGTGTTGGATTGTGGTTTGGATCTACATTTTTAACATGATCTCGATGTCAAAAATAGAAAAAATTGTATTCCATGAGGGTTTGGAGATGAACTGAATGGAGAACTTGACCCTTTGACTTGTAGAGAACCGAGACGCAGATAGTCGGATATGAAAGTGCAACCCAATTAGCCACGAGGAACCCTAGGCGATCATAGAACTTAATAGATCAAATATAATTCCTTGTAGACAATGATCAAGGTTGATACACCGTTGTAGAAGCAAATGACACCTTAGGATTGTCTGTTGGTCTGGGTAGGTCGGCTGGAGAGGGTTGAGTCGCTTGAAACACAAAAAAAAAAAACCTTTCTCGTTTTTCAACTTAGATTAGCAAAGTAATTAAAATTAAAATAACAACTTAAAGAAAATAAGTAAAAGGCCAAGAATTACTTGGTTATAACCTAGATGGTTGTTGATCCAAGGCAGATGAAAGCTCACTAAAAATCTCTTTTACTGAAGGCGGAGAAGCCTTTTACACATAATGAAAGCTCAGAAAAGACTAGGAAAGTGAATACAAAAGTTGTTACGTCTTTCTTAGGTCCAAGGGTCTTTTTATAGCCCCTGGAAAATCTTATCTGCAGGTTGAAGGCACCTTCCATAGGGCTAGGAGGCGCCTCCAGCGAGGCCAAGGATAAAACTTTATCTTTTTCCGCAACGGCTAGAATTGCCTGGTCGAAGGCGCCTTCCATAGCCATGGAAGGTGCCTTCCATGATGAGTTGAAGGTACCTTCCATGCGTAAGGAAGCCACCTTCCATGAAGGCTTGAAGGCGTCTTCCAGCAGAAGGCTTCAGCTTCTTTTTCTCTTCCTCTCACTCTTCCGCTTGGGTCATTTCGGCCAACCGAAATAAGGCTCACCTAAACCCAATTTCGGCCTTCTCCTCGAGCAGCCTTCCTCCCCGACTTCTCGTTCCTTGGACCGCCGCGTGCGTCTTTCTCATCCACCGGTGCACTCTTCCACAACACATTGTCCCTCAGACGCACCGAGTCCGTCGGCTCTCTCCCGTGTCGTCCTTCTCGTTAGCTGCATCTTCCGCTTGACTTCCTGTGCTCCTAAGGTCCTGCACACTTAGACGCAGGGATCAAAACATAACAGGACATAATCTAACTTGGTTGATCACACCAAAAATAACTTTGGGGTTCTAACAATCTCCCCCTTTTTGATGTGAGCAACCCAAGTTAAGTTAGGATAACTAACCATAAAGTAAAGATAATAAAATTTCAATTATGCAATAAAGTGTAAAAAGATTTTCAAATTCAAATTTAACTTAAAATTTGAATTGAACTACTACATCCCCCTAGATTTAATCTTCCCTTCTCCCCCTTTGATCACATAAAAAATTAGGGTACCAAGAAAAATCTAAGGGTAACCTTTTCAGAAAAAATTTAGATTTTCAGAAAAAATGAAAAAACTTATCAAGTTTTTCAAAATAATTTTGAAGTTGACAAACTTTGAAAATAATTTTGTTATTAAAAAAATTGCAATGTTAATATTTTAAGTTTTGAAAAAAAAAATTAAAGTTATGAAGTTTTCAAACAATTAACACAGATTGAAAGTATTATTTTAATTAACTATTATATGCTTATCAGTTTGTTAATTAAATATTCAATTCAGTAATTAGTTTCCAGGCTGTGGCGAGGCACTAGACCTTCTTGGTTATTGGATTATCAACCACTTCTAGACAAACTCTCTTAAAGAATTTAAACATTTAATTTTACTTTCTGAAAGCCTAACAGAAATTTCAATTCAAATATTCTTTAGGAACCCAATATAGATTCCTTCCTATTGGATTAATTAGAAATTTATGGGGTACATAACTTTTTGGAACTTTTCTAATTTGACCCCTGTGAAATCTAAAATACCATCTTAGTCTTTTAAAATTTTGAATTTGAACAGTTAAACATGTATGGTTTTCTAAGTTTTTTACTTGTGTCCTTAATTATCATTTTCAATTTTTATTTTTTCAAAATCTTCTAACATACAAGACTTGGCTAAAATTATTTTTAATTCTTTATTTTCTTTTTCAAATTTGCAATAGTATTTAGTTAATAATTTAACACATTTAAACAACTTATCAAGTGAAATAGATCGTACCTGACTTACCTTATCGATCTCAGTATCCGTAACTCCCCCTGAACTGTTGCTTTCTTTTATTGATGCTCCCCCTTTATCGATGCTCATTTCAGAAGAGTTTGCTTCATCTTCTAGTAGGTACTCGGCTATTAGAGTTGTTCCGGTGATTTCCTCGATTTCAGATTCTTCTAGATGACTTGGTGTCCATCGAGGAGTTGGATTCGATTTCTTTTGGTTCTTCATGGAGCTTCAAGAACTTTTCCCAAAGTTCTTTTGCACTTTGGTAGTCGCTGATTTTGTCGAGATCTTCAATCGGTAGTACGCTTAAAAGATGAAATTCAGCCATACCATTTGACGTAAAATCATCATGCTACTTTTTGGTACAGAGGCGTTTTTCGATTTCTTCTCTATTCACGTTCTTCGGTACTTCATAATCATATTTCATTATTAATAAACTATTAAAATCTGTTTTACCTCCATTCGTCGCTTCTAAAACACAAACTCCCTCTCAAACGTTAGTGGGTAGATACTAGCTCCGACCATTTATTGTTTGCTTCAGTCGGTGGTTAGTCCTTCTGAAGCGGTTTGGCTCTTATACCACTTGTTGGTCCAGGTAGGCCGACTGGAGAGGGTTGAGTCGCCTGAAACACACAAAAAAAAACCTTTCTCATTTTTTTTTACTTATATTAGTAAAGCAATTAAAATAGAAATAACAACTTAAAGAAAATAAGTAAAAGGCCAAGAATTACTTGGTTACAATATAGATGGTTGTTAATCCAAGACAGATGAAAGCTCGCTAAGAATCTCCTTCCCTGAAGGCGGAGAAGCCTTTTACACACATTGAAAGCTCAGAAAAGACTAGGAAAGTTAATACAAAAGTTGTTACATCTTTCCTAGGTCCAGGGGTCTTTTTATAGCCCCTGGAAATCTTATCCACAGATTGAAGGCGCCTTCCATAGGGCCTTTTTCACAATGGCCAGAATTGCCTGGTCGAAGGCGCCTTCCATAGACATGGAAGGCACCTTCCATGATGAGTTGAAGGCGCCTTCCATGTTTAAGGAAAGGCGCCTTCTATGCATAGTGAAGGTGCCTTCCAGCAGAAGGCTTCAGCTTCTTTTTCTCTTCCTCTCGCTCTTCCACTTGGGTGATTTCGACCAACCTAAATAAGGCTCACCCAAATCCAATTTCGACCTTCTCCTCGAGCAGCCTTCCTCCCTGGCTTCTCATTACTCGGACCGCCGCGCGCGTCCTTCTCGTCTACCGGTGTACTCTTCTGCAACACCTCATTCCTCAAACACACCGAGCCCCTCGACTCTCTCACGTGTCGTCCTTCTCGCTAGCTATATCTTCCGCTCGACTTCCTGTGCTCCTAAGCTCCTGCATACTTAGACACAGAGATCAAAACATAACAGGAGCTAATCTAACTTGGTTGATCACACTAAAAATAACCTTGGGGTTCCAACATTGTCTACCTACATAAGCCAATATTAAGGATGACAATTGAGACATAGTTCAAATGTTTGCTAGCATGGAGGTAAAACTAAAACCCTAGGAACATTTTCTCTGACTATATTTCCCTTATCTTCTTGTCTAGATCACATTTTGTTTTCTTATTGTGATCTCACTGATTTTCCTCTATCTTTCACTCTCTTTGATTCCCTTTCACTTTTAGATTCTGATTTGCGTTCATGACAACCCACACTTTTGATTTAGTCTAGACTGTTAAGTTGATTGGTAGGCTAGTACTCGATCTTCAGTTCCTGCGGATTAGATCTTATTATTTCTTGACGACACTTTCATGCACTTGCGGATTTACCACCATATCATTTGTAAAAGGATCTACAAACAACAATAATATTCAATTTGATTATTATGGTAAACTTGAGGAAATCATCGAGGTTAAGTATCCAGCTTTACCTTTAAAACAATGTATACTATTTATATTTTCATGGTATGATCCAACTTCAAGAACATGTACTATAATACATCATTTCTACAATTTAGTTGAGGTTAATGCAAATAAAAGATTCAACAAGTTTGAGTCTTTTATCTTCACAGTACAAGCTGGTCAAATATTCTATCTTGAGTATACAACGAAGAGAAGAAGACCTAGTGAATGGTTAGCAGTGTATCAAATAAAAGCTTGGTCAACCATAGAAATATCAAATACCATAACTACCCAAAACTATGATGCATATCAAAATGAAGAAGTCGGGATACACTTAGTTGATTCAAAAATACAATTCACACCACACTTACTAGATGTCAATGTCACTTACGAGAAAATAGATGATAGAGAGATGTCTAATAGTGAGGAGATTGATGTCCCAATGGAGTCTAGTAATGAGAACTTATAAAATGTTAATTTAGTTTATTCAGGATAATATCAGGTTATTAAAAATTAGTAACAATATCATGGTATATTGTATAAATTTTTTATTTATTTTTTTATCTCCCTAGTTAGAAGACATTCTTATTTCAAATGTGTATGTCTTATACTGTGATTTTTCATATATAGTCATACTGTCAGGACATAAAGCACATGGTGACCAAATTGTTTTGAGGGTTTCTAGTGACTGATAAGTATTTATGTATTTAATAATTATTATAGCACTTAATCTTCTTTTTATTTATCGCGTATATCTCATATATGATATTTTTCATGTAGCTTTGTCCTAGATGGCTATCAGGTCACAGCCTACATATCCAAGAGATTTAAGAATGATTGTCCCCATCTATACATGGTGACTTGTAGGCCAAAACATGAAGAATTTTTATTATGGTGAATTTTTTATATAAGTATTTTGAATATAAAATATGTTTTGTAGTTAAAAATTAATATGATACTAATTCTCAAAATCTATTGTTGTGGAAGAGATATGTTTGGGAGGAGGGCGACGAGACTGAATTTAAAAAAAAAATGGAACAACTACTGCTCTAAACTGTACAGGGACATGTTATACAAGTAGAGATTGAGGGGCACCAGGCCATCCAATATCCCTGATGTGGTTTGGGAGCTTGGAGAGACATTTGGGTTGCCTAGCATTGCCAGTCCAATTCAGCGATTGCTCGAGATAATCGTAATTCAGGGATTGCTGAGCCGAGCACCGAATCCACAAAACATACTACTGGATCCCATTCTATCATGGAGTATGCCTCTGACTTGGTAAGTTTAAAATTAAGTTATATAAAATTTTCTTACATATATTTTTTTATTAGTTTTAATATACTTGTATTCTTTGTACGCAGGTTGCTGAATTACAGAGACCTACCACTTGTTAGGAGGTATTTAACAAGACCCATAAGAAGAAGGATGAGTCATTTGTCGATCGATGTTCCTCAACAATTAACGTAAGCATATTAACTTTCATGAATATATTTGTAGACTTTATGTGGAGGTTAATACAATCATTATTTTAACACAAGAAGCAATATCCACTAGAATTGCACAGGCGTTGTAGCCTGGTGTAGATGGAGAGGGGTCACAACCTCTTTCCATTGATGAGGTTAATGGCATTTATTATGATGTTGTCGGTGGAAGGAAGAAGACCTCCCTCTACGGGCTTGGCTCTCAGGCCAAAGTTGTCTTTAATCGGATGAGGGCTCTAGGTATCAGGGGGCATCCTAGTTCCTCCTCCTTATCTAGTGAGGTACAAGCATTGCGGGAAGAAAATCAGGATTTGTAGCCTTGACTCTTGTCATTGGAGGAGACAATGGTTGAGAGGGGCGCAGAGGCACGGGAGATGCACGAGCGACAGGCTCGAATTGAGGAGATAGTTTGTCATATGCAAGCATTTGTAGTAGCATTCACTCTCGATTCACAGATGTCTCACCCTCATCGTTTGAAGTTCCAAGAGACCAAGGATTTCGACGATACCCCTGCGGAGTAGATCATTTTAAGGTATGTAATCATTTATCTTAGCTTTAAATTTTTCTCTATGTTTCAGTCAAAAATATTGTTATTACTTTTTTAAAAAAAAATATATGCATCTCTAATTATATTATAATTTTTCATAATCATTTTTAGATGCTAGTGAGGTATGTTTTTTTATTTTGTATTAGATTTTCATCAAGATGTCTTGTATGGATGATATAAACTTTGTGCCCAAATTTTGGATCTACTATGCAATGGATTGTATGTTATCTTTTTCTTTGTGTGTATGGATTGTATTGTTTAAGTTGATATGAACATTTGTTAATGTGATTTTGTGTTGTGAGTTTGTTGCTATGAATTGTATTGTGAGTTTGCTGATATGGATTGTATTGTGAGTTTAGTGCGAAAATCATCATTTGTGATGATTGTATTTGATTATATTTGGATGTAAACAGAAAAAATAGATAAAAATAGGGAAATGTTTTTATTTTTTAATTAAAAATAGGGTGGATATTTAATATCCATCGCTAATATATCGATAGTTCCGTTTATCGAATTAAGGTAATTAGCGACGGATATTACCTTGTCCATCGCTATTAGAGACAAATTTATATAGATCAATTGTTAATTTGTTTACGGAATCTAAATCATGTTCAGGATATTAGCGATGGATAATAACTCTTCGTCGCTAATTAGGGATGGATATTAAATCTGTCACTAGTTATTTTATGGAATATAGTGATGGAATAGAAAAATCCGTCATTATTGTTAGCAACAGCGTATATATTTGTTGGAAATGGGGAGAGTGGGGATGTGGGAACATGGCCCACGTTCCCCACTGCTCATAATGGAAAAGTCCATTATGTCCCTGGTCTATTCCCCTATATAAAGGGGGTGCATCCAAGGATCATTCGGAAGAAGCAAGGCGTGTGCAAAAGCGTGCAAGTGCGTGCTATGAGCAAAACGTAGAGAGTAGAATATCCAAGGCGGTGGGATTTGGTTTTTGGAATTGCGGAGGGCTTTCCGATCTTGTGATCGCTCTTCCGACAGCGAGTTTTGCCATTGCCAATTGTTGATCTGTGGGAAATCATTGTAAGTTTTTATCGCTTTAATTTTATTCGTCTTTCATGCATTTAGAATTATCTACAATAGTATCAAAGCTAAGTTATTTCTAAATGATTAAGACGAATTATGAAATCGTCATTTGGATGTTTTCTTGCGTCATCACTCGTCGTCACTATTTTGCACGACTAATGTGTCGTAGCATACAATGTCGCTCACCGGTGACAGGGTCGCTGGTAAGAGTCACCATCTCGAAAGAGGGATGTGAAACGGAGTTTGTCTCCGGTTGTTGCCGACAATAAGGTCACAGGGAGACTTGCAACTGCGTTGCAATTTGGTGATCGAGTCATTTTGCCAACGTTAGCGTTGTTGTTGCCAGGATAGAAAATTGCGACGGTTTCGTGATTTTTGTTGGAGCCGACAAAGGTCGACAAATGTATTCTGGTTGGTCGACGATGCGTCAGTGGCCTTTGTGGCCGGCGACCATGTTCGTCGCGGTTGCGTGGCATGCGCGGCATGTGCGGCGTGCGAACATGGGCAGCACACGGCGGAGATAACGTGAACACGAAGCACAGTATCTTTGAGGAAAAGTTTGATTTTAGAAAATCAAATAAAAAAAACCTGTCTCATTACTGCACACGGTGAATAAAGGCATGGAATACATGTTTATTAAAAAAAAAAAAGGAAAAGCGTATCATGTCTATGCAATTAAATTTGATGCATGCATAAATTTAATTTTGTATTGTTCAAGTTGAATGTAATGACTTTTATTCACTTGAATGCAATGAATTTTATTCAATTGAACTGGTTCAACTTTAAATGGGCTTGGTTTAAAGATAATTAGAATCAGACCCGAGGTAAGCTAAATAATTAGTTAGTTTAGTCGAACCAGATTGGTCCAATTAAATCATTAGTTGGTTTAACCGAGCAAATTTGATCCAAACCCGAAATTAATTTAGGTTGATTAATTGGATTTGGACCAAATATGATCAAATGACCAGATTTATTTTATTGGGTCAAATTTGATCAAATGATTAGATATGTTCTAATCAGTCGGACTTAAACCAATGGTCATTGGTTTGCTCAAACAAACCTGAGTTTGATCAACAAGTCTGAAATTGGTAGAAATGGACTTAGATTAAAAGTAACAGAACATAGGTATAAAATCCCTGTCCAATTAGATTAGTTCTAATTAAGGACAATGGACCGAGCTTAGGATCTGGATCCCTAATCAACCGATCCAATGAGTCTGACCAATTAGATTAGTTCTAATTATCGACTTGAACTCCTAAAAATCGAGAAGATTTGTTTTTCTTGATTTATTATGTTGGTACTATGCCTGTATAAATTGAAATAAACTGGTTTTGTACTGGTTAGTCGGTTTTGTACTGACTTATTTATTTTCAATTTTTCAGATGGCACGGACGATTACCACATTAACTCGTCATGAAGTGCGACGAAATCAGCTCAGGGAGGAGATTCAGGAGATAGAGTATAACTCTACTTATGGAGTCGACGAACACATTGGACGTCTTGATGATATGTTTTGGAAATTTGAGCGAGAAGAGTTTCCAATCTTGGACAATTATAGGATATGGGCTTTGATGTGTTCATTACCAGAAAATCCAAGGATGATAACAGACTATATTTGGAGGCGTCATCAAGGACGCGTCACATATTCTGTATTATATGAGGAACTGCTTCACCATATGACTGAAGAGGATCCGGAAGAGTTCGAAGAGGACTCGGAAATGATCGAGGAGGAACCAGAAGAGGATCCAATTGTGGATCTAAAAGAGAATCTTGAAGTTGTCCTGCCTGAGATTACCCCAAATGAGTCCAGGCTGAGAGGGATTATTTTGGCCACTACACTAGTGTCTGTCCTAGTGGGAGTGGTAGTTTCCTATCTAGTTTTCTAGGGTTCTGTTATTTTCATTATGTATGAACAATGTTAGTCCATTTCATTCATGTTAGTTAGTTATATGTTAACATTATGCAGCATAATTTTATGTTAATGATATGTTCATTTATTTATGATGTTTACTTGACATGATGCATGATTAGTTGATGATGTATTAAATGATTAGTTCATTTAATTAAAAAAATCATGATATATTAAATGATTAGTTCATTTAATTAAAGAATTCATGATATTAAAAATGATCAGTTCATTTGTTGGGATGTATGTAATAGAATTGATTAATATTAATTTGATTGGTCATACGAATGATGAGTGAAAACATAGTTGTCACTTGATTTTGTAAACCAACTCAAAGTAATATTGAGCCAATCATAAATTGCATGCATATGATTTACACTGAATACTAAATAATGTGTTTATTTATGATAGATTATGGCAACCAAAAACATAATAGCTGAACTCAACAAAGGTGAAAAACTTAATGGGGATAACTATAAGATCTGGCACCTCAGGATACAATATGTACTTGAGGAACAAGAAGTTCTAGAGGTTGTAAATCAGGTTATGGAAGTACCTGTAGATGGTCTCACTGCATAACACAGACGAAATCTTGATGCCTATAAGGCATGGAAGAAAAAGGACTCCACTGCAAAGGGCATATTGATTAGTTCAATGGTATACAACCTAGCTTTTGAGTATGAGTCGTACTTTTCAGCTCATGCAGTCTGGGTAGCCCTTAAAGAAAAATATAGTGGAGTAAGTCTGAGCAAGTTTCGCCAGCTGACAATCAAGTTTGACAGCTACAAAAAGCATCCGAATGTATCAATGGTTCAACACCTCAGGGAGATGTCGAACATGATTCGGGAGCTTAAAACTGCTGGTCATGAGTTGACTGATGAACAACAGGTTCAATCAGTTATTCGTTCACTTCCAGATTCTTGGGAGACCATGAGGTAGACCTTAACTCATAGTGAGAGTATCAAGACTTTCACTGACGTCTCACGCCATGTAAAATTGGAGGCGGAGAGAGTTGAATCCGCAAGGATTTCTAGACAAGCCTATGTGGTTGTAGGTTCTGCTGGATCATATGGATCCAAGAAAAAGAAATGGTTCAAGAAAGGGAAGGGAAAGAAGAGGGAAGCTGCTGGTGTGGGGCAGGGCTCAATCAAGAAGATAATCAAGAAGACTGGAAAGAAACCTAAAAATAAGTTGACTTGTTTTAACTGCGGCAAGAAGGGTCACTTCGCTCGGGAGTGCACTGAGCCGAAAAAGGTAAATCCAAGTGTGTCTTCTTTTTAAGAGCATTTTGTTGCTAGTTCAGTGTTGTTAGCTGATTCTTATCCTTTGTGGATTATAGATTCGGGAGCAACCAACCATGTAGCTCGGGAATGAGTTACATTTGTTGAGTACCGTCGGGTACCAGCTGGCAACAAATGGATCTATATAGGAAACAATGCAAGAGCTGAAGTCAAAGGAGTCGGCACTTGCAAACTCAACCTCCGTGGTGGTAGAGTTTTGTTTCTACATGATGTCCTGTATGCTCCTAAAATTCGACGGAATCTTGTTTCCGTTACATGTCTTCTTGATTTAGGGTATTGTATTAATTTTTACAGTCGGTCTGTAGAACTTAAGATTGACTCAGTGTCAATCGGACATGGTTTTTTAACAAATGGTTTTATGGTTCTTGATGTAGAACCAAATGTCAATTATGCTATTGATGGTTGTTTTTCAAATATTGCTTTAACTAGTGATGCAGATATAACCGATGAGGTTTGGCATGCTAGATTAGGACACATAGGACAAGAACGTATGAATCGATTGGCTAGAGAGGGTCTATTGGGCACTCGGGCTAAGATTCAATTGTCTATATGTGAGCATTGTCTTGCTGGAAAAGCAACTATGAAACCATTTGGTAAGGCTATAAGATCTGAATCAACATTACAGTTAATTCATTCAGATATTTGTGGTCCAATGAATGTGAAGGCTATACATGGAGCTTTCTATTTCATTACATTTATTGATGATTTCTCTAGGTTCGGTCATGTGTATTTGATTTCTCACAAATCTGAAGCATTGGATTGCTTCATTCGTTATATGAACGAAGTTGAGAATCAAACAAAACGTAAAGTTAAGACTTTACGCACTGACCGTGGAGGGGAGTATTTGTCTAATATGTTCAAGACAATATGTAATGATAGAGGGATTATTAGACAGCTGACAATCCCTGGAACTCCACAGCAAAATGGGGTAGCTGAAAGAAGAAATAGGAGTCTTCTTGAAATGGTTAGGTCTATGATGGTGCAAGCTAATTTGTCAATCTTCTATTGGGGAGATGCATTATTAACTGCAACCTATATACTTATCAAAGTGCCTTCAAAGTCAGTTCCATCTACCCTATATGAACGTTGGACAGGCAGAAAACCAGATTTAAGTAATCTGAGACCCTGGGGGTCAGCTGCTTATGTTCATGATAGTTCTCACAAGTATGGAAAACTAGGGGCTAGAGGTAAGAAATGTATCTTTATAAGATATCATGAGACCTCCAAAGGTTATGTTTTCATAGGTGAGCAACTAGATGGAACCATCTCCGAAATAGACACGAGAGATGCGACTTTTCTCGAAACAGAGTTCTCAATCAGAGGTGATGTTGATAAAAATGTTCCTCTATTGGATGAGGATGAGATATTATCAACAAGAGATGTGTCAAAAGGGATACCTGAGTCTAGTCAACCGAGTGGGAGTGATATGCCGAGTCATGAGTTGACCTCTCAATAGCCCAACTTACGGAGAAGTGTTCGTAAGATCAAACCTAAGAAGAGGTTTGATATTGAGAATGAGGCATTGGTTACATTTCCAATTGACGATGACGAACCTCAATCCATTGAGGAAGCATTGGGATGTAGAGTTAGAGAAAAATGGGAAGCTGTAATGGTTGAAGCGATAGAGTCCATGATTTAAAATCATGTTTGGGACTTAGTCAATCTTCCTCCGAGCCGAAGGACTATTGGAAATAAGTGGATTCTCAAAATAAAGAAGAAAGCAGATGGATTGATTAACAGATACAAAGCTCGTTTAGTTGCAAAAGGATATACCCAAATGGAGGGTATTGACTTTGAAGAGACATTTTCTCTCGTAGTGAAATTTGTATCAATAAGAGTTATTTTGGCCTTTGTGACACATTATAACTTAGAATTACATCAAATGGATGTAAAAATCGCTTTCCTTAACGGTGATCTTGACGAAGAAATCTATATGGTTCAACCAGAAGGTTTCATTGCTGAAGGCCAAGAGCAGAAAGTATGTAGACTTAGAAAGTCTATATATGGGCTAAAGCAAGCATCAAGACAATGGAACATAAGATTTAACGAAGTCATTGTATCTTATGGTTTCGAGATTATCAATGAGGATCATTGTGTTTTCCTGAAAAGGGAAAAAGGAAAGTATGTCATTTTATCATTATATGTTGATGATATGCTGATAGCTAGAAATGACATAGGATATGTGAATGAAGTCAAGAAGTGGCTGTCATCACAATTTGATACAACAAATATAGGAGAAGCTGAATACATCTTAGGAGTGAAGATCATAAGAGATCGTCCTAAAAGACTTTTGGGTCTGTCACAAGAGTCTTATATAAATAAGATGTTACATCATTTCAGCATGTCTAATTGCAACATAGAACATACACCCATTGTGAAAGGTACTGTTTTGAGCAAGAGTATGTGTCCTAAAACTCCAGAGGAAATAGCTGAGATGAATAAAAAATCATATGTCAATGTTATTGGTAGTTTGATGTACACTATGTTGTGTACGCATCCCGATATCAGCTATGCTGTGGGCTTGGTCAGTCGCTTCCAGTCCAACCCAAGACTGAGACACTAGAAGGCGGTAAAAAAGGATATTCAGATATCTGAAGGCGACAACAGATTATTGTCTCTGTTTTCAAGGATCATATATGAAACTGAAAGGTTATTCAAATGCAGATTGGGCTGGAGACCTGGATGATAGAAAATCCACATCAGGTTTTGCATTCTTGCTGAATGGTGGTGTCGTCTCCTGGAACAGCAAGAAACAAGCTTGTGTAGCTTTGTCGACTATGGAAGCTGAATATGTGGCATGTTCAGCAGCTGTGCAAGAAGCAGTCTGGTTGAGAAGGTTTCTAAAGATCTGAAAATTACTGAGGATAGTGGGAGTCCAGTAACTGTCTACTGTGACAGTCAAGATGCAATAGCTTTTTCTGAGAATCCCAAATATTATAGCAAAGGCAAGCATATATAAATTAAATATAATTTTGTGAGGGATATTGTGACTAAAAGAAAAGTCATTCTTAAGTATGTCCCTACACGTGTTATGCTTGCAGATCCTTTTACTAAGCCAATAACTAAAGAGTCATTTAAAGAACATGTAAAGTCTTTGGGACTTCGTAGAATGTAACACCATTGAAATAACAATCAGACTTTGTGTTTTGATTGTGTCATTTGCCATAATTTATTCAATGTATATATTGTATTTGTTACATTCATATAAGATCTCGATGAGCATGTTGGCAGGTGGAGATTGGTCCACTCACATAGACAATCATCTTTGTTTGTTAAGTACAAATAGGGGTAAGACTGTTACTTATGAAACAACTTACGTAGTTGAAATTATGAAATTAGAGACAGATTCATAAGTTGAGGTCACCTTGATAATTGTGTCAAGATGAAATCATTTATGTGTAAATAATGATCTGAGTAAATGAACCCACCATTTACTAAACCTGTTGAAGGCCAGATTAGAATTCATATGTTGAATTCAGGATTAGACGTTAAGTATTTCTAAATCAAAATCTGTACGATGTTAAAATTGAGAAAAAACATGCACTTTTTTTAGTAAAGAGAATAATATCGTAGTATGTGATTCATACCACATATGTTATTGTGGCAATAAAGGTAGTATGAGAATGAATCCATGTTTCTCTACTATGTGAGACCTTTGAGATTATAAGTTAATCTCAGTTTTTTACCTTAGTGACTATTTGGCTGTTTACTTGAAGTTTTAATCAGTGTCTGCTACTTTAGCGTGTATCCTATGGCTATGGGTGATTCGGTCTATGGAGCATAACTAGGAAAGTGACTGATTAAAATGAATAGATTCTAGCTAAAAAAGAAGATTAAATATATTTACATCTTTTGTTTTATTCACTAGTCGACCCATTTTTGTTATGTACGAAAATGAATGTGAATATAGGATATGGAACATGCTCTTGACATAATGGTCATTATAAGGGATTAGAGATGTTCATATCGATGTAAATGAAAATTATTTAATCTGGGTAAATAGAAAGACATGGATATCTTCAAGATGATGGTTGTGTGCCACTTGAAGATTGGATGGATCCTGGATAAACGTTATGTGCCACCAGGAAAGTGGCTATGTGTCATGAAGAGTGTGTCTCTAATTTATTTGGGTAGCTAAGTAAAGTGTAACAACTTTCTTAGCATTGATTGCTCAAGGAGCTGCTAAGTCAAGGTGTAACAATCTTCTTAGCAACTATCGCTCAGTGTTCTTGCTGTCGCACGAACCATTTTCTCTAAATATGGATTGGATGTTCTCATATGGTCTATGTGACCAAACTCTCTAATAGTCTATGTGACTTATTAAGTCTTTGTGACTTACCTGAATGAACTAGTCTTAGTGACTTACCTTGGACGAGTGGGAGATGTTGGAAATGGGGACAATGGGGATGTGGGAACATGACCCACGTTCCCCACTACTCATAATGGAAAAGTCCATTATGCCCCTAGTCTATTTCCCTATATAAAGGGGGTGCGTCCAAGGATCATTCGGAAGAAGCAAGGTGTGTGCAAAAGCGTGCAAGTGCGTGCTGTGAGCAAACGTAGAGAGTAGAAAGTAGAATATCCAAGGCGGTGGAGTTTGGTTTGTGAAATTGCAGAAGGCTTTCCGATCTTATGATCGCTCTTCCGACAGAGAGTTTTGTCATTGCCGATTGCGAATCTGCGGGAGATCGTTGTAAGTTTTTACCGCTTTAATTTTATTCATCTTTCATACATTTAGAATTATTTACAATATTCTATGGCAAACAGTGACGACGTTGTATAACTCGTCGCAAAAAAGTCAGCAATGGATATCCAACGACGGAATAAGTCTGTCACTAAAAGTTAGATTGTTTGTAGTGAGGTAAGATGTACAGGATATTAAAACTATATATATATATATATACCAACTCCCGTGCCCGATTCTTGTGCCCAATTGAGTGTGCAGGGCATCCAGAAGTAATTCGGGCACCTGAAAGTGTGAGTGAGTTGTAGATGGAGTCACACACAAGGAGTCGGATATATATATATATATATATATATATATATATATATATATGCTCACCTTGTGAGCACCAAGTATATTTTTTTTATTTTTTTTAAAACTTAGGGTTTAGAATTTAGGATTTAGTCTTTAGAGTTTAGGATATAGTATTAAAGCTAAAGAAATTTTTAAAAAAATAAAATAAAAAAGAAAATTACATATGGTGCTTGCAAGATGAGCATTATATATCCTGGGCGACGCGAATTGCGGGACTACACATTGCCCAGTTTTTTTCTTTTATTTCATTTTATTATTTTTTTTTTTACTTACGGTTAAGTCATTTAGGGTTTGGCCTTTAGTGTTTAAGGGTTAGGTTATAGTATTAAGCATAAAAAAAAATTAAAATGAAAAAGAAAAATGAGGCGTTTACAAGGTGTGCGGAATAAAAGGTGCGATATATATATACACCTTATGAGCAACATGTATAATTATTTTTTTATTTTAATTTCTATAATTTAAATACTATAATCATAATCCTAAACCATAAATATACGTAGATATGAATTAATTTTAATTACTATTACATAGTGTTATTCTATAATAATTTGTAGATATAAACTAATTTTAATCACTATTAAATAGTATTATCTTTTTCTTTATTATTTTTTTTTTAGGAAATCTAGTGGTACAGGCTGTGTTCTTCTTCAAAGATAAGCTTCGATTTTGTTTACATAAAGTTCCATGAAACCTCACCCACATTAGGTTTTAATAGTGATTACCACTACTTTATTCGCCTATCAATTAATTGGACTGTCCCCGAAGCTATGGCATAATAACAGGATATATAAGTTATCATTCAGATATTCGTGGTTCGAATTCCAATTATAATGAATTTATAAAAAAAATTTCTCCAAATGGGGCACGCAACTAAAAGATGCTAGGCTCATGGGTTGTCCGCTACGAGCGTTTTTCGATTTATCCTGATGGTCGGTGAAAAATTTCCGTGGAACCGGACCGGTTATCCCAAACTCGACGTTACTATGCTTGATTAGTCATTTTTATCAATTAATTGGACTAATTTGTGGGAGGATTAACTAGTTAAATAAACCAGATTGACAAAACTTAAATAATCTCCAACCTTATCGCCTAGAACTTCAAACTTTAGTTGTTCCTAATATAATAATTTCTTTGGTCCTCAAAATGGTTGCGAGGAATCAATCTTCACGAGTGGAAGACAAGACGCACAACGATCAACAAAAATTAGGATTAAACAAGTCGATTAAGGTTCCCGAGAGTTTATCTTTGAATTCTCGCGTAAACACAGGCAAGTTTAGGAGAGAAATTAAAGGGGGGAAATAAATTAAATTTTTTGATTCGTCAAAGGACATTTATAAAATAGTATTTGCCACATAAGGAAAGAACATATCTCTAATAAATCTTGATGAAATAATAAGTAAATCCAACTTGGAATAAACTATGAATTACTAAATTATTGATTTGATGTTGATTTCTTATTTCACGCAAACTAAGTAATGGATGTATCAGTTGCCAACATCATCAAATTTCAAAGTTTAATATTCACCATTTAGTGCTTCGAACCTGGTTACTGTAATAATTAAACATAATTAATAAACTTTCATAAAGATATGGGTTGCTTGGCTAAGTTCCAAACTAGATTCCAGCATAAATTATTATGAAGCATTAGGCCTCTCAGCATCATCCAGTCACATACATGTCTTTTAGGGTTTTTTAAATCAAGAGATTGATTAAAGTAATCACAGAACTAATGACTCCAAATGAGTGCGAAACCAAGTGTCATCAAATATTGCCATGGATCAGACTTGCCCAGTTGCTTACAACTTGGAAAGGCGAAAGAGGTTGGAATGCTAGGCATGTTTAAAGTGGAAGAAATGCTACGAAAGCTTGGGCAGCTTTTTGGTTTGCCCCTCCCCCACCATGACCCTGAGGTCGAAAAGGATTGATTCAGTCGCACGGCAAACTTGTATTGGTTGATCAAACAATTACTTATATTGGGATATCACAGAAGTTGGGTAGTAGAATTGATATAGAATGTAAACCATGGGGGGTTGTTCATTCACTTCAGCAGCCACCATTTGGGGGCAAAATTGAATTGGTCTGGCCATTTCCCCTGAGCAGCAGCCAGTGTTCCTCAGTAAGGGCTCGAAAACAGTTGATTACCACTGCTAGGCTGTTATCGTGCACCTCTTGCTAGACAGTAGTATCGTATCGACAATCGCTCCTGGGACGACCAACATCAGACCTGGATGATGTATTTGCAACTGTTGTAATTGTCATTCTGCAGTCTCACTTGCTAAGGAGGTGGTGCTGTTTTCCTAAATTTCATGAGAAACACATAAACATATTCAATTAATAAGCCAAAAGAGCTTTATCAAGATAGATCAACGATTAGTAGTGCGTTTACCAATATGTAATTTACATTTCAAATTCTGATTAATTTGGTACCACAACATAGTTCTCTTTAGAAGGTAATGAAAAATGGTAAATCTAGAGACATTAATCTCAAAATTAGTCTGTTTAATCACAAACTTGGATAAGTAACTAGATAATGCTAATGGCTAGTTCCTTACACCTTTTTTCAAGCAAAGTCAATAATATTAACATAATGCAGAGTAACTACGTTGTGAGAGAAAAATCACTCTTCCTATTGGTATGAATTCAACTTCTTGATTTATTAACAAAATTTGGAATTTAATTTTCCTTACAACTTTGATCAATACAAATAACCAATATGAAATTTAGTTTTCTCTTTTCTATGATGATGGATTTCAATGGTGAAAGATGAGAAAGTGTGACTTTGCTAGGAAGGTAGACAGAATTATGTATAGAATTCTAAGATAAAAATGTTACCAATTAATGATATTAGATATAGGTCAAAAAAAGTGGAGTTCAAATCCTCTGGTCCGCAATCCTTGGTCCCCTCCTAGTCCCTTCCGTAATTTGCATGTGGTCAAAATCCAACCAAAATTGGTTGTGATCTCCCCTGGGTTCACCTTCTCACCTAGGTTATAGTTTGGGTTGAGACAGGCGACAAGAAACCGCCTGCAGTTAGGCAAACTGTATAGCGCCAATCAAGAGGGTGGCCCACCCACCGCCAGTGGCCTCTAGCCGCTTGCCTCGACCCAAACTATAACCTAGGTGGGAAGGTGAACCAAGGAGAGATCGTAGCCAATTTTGGTCGGATTTCGATCGTAATCTGATGTGCAAATTGTAGAAGGGACCAGGAGGGGACCAGGGATTACAGACCTCTGATCTCAAAAAAGTGTAAGAAAAAATTAATAATTTCTAATTTTAGAAAGGAAAAAATAGATGGTGAAATTTTAAGGTCAAGAATATAAGAGTTTTACAAAGATAGAATATTGCGTAAGTTTGAAATTTGAATTTGAATAATATTGATATTACATAGACTATGATGACAAATAAAATTTAGAATGTAACAACATCGATTCTTGAGTATAAAGGTAGAGGTAAAGCATAGTGAGGCACGAAATGCCATTATTTTAAATAAGTCGTATTTCTAGTGGTAAAAATTGTAGAAAATCAAACCATCTTATTGAATGACAATAGAATTCCCTCATTAGGGAAATTTACATTATTTCAAAAGCATGAAATTTTCTCCCTAATTCATTTCAGAAACCAAAGCATTCCAAGGTGGAGATAGCTTCTATTCTAGATGCCTCATCCAATGGCACAATTAGATCGAATCATGTCATTGGTATGTATGATGCCAATGGCATGATTGTGTTCAATCATCTGCAAAACACAGTGTTTTGCCAATGTCATTGTGTTCAATCATTAGAAGATGGTAGAAGGGCAACCAAACGACAAGATTGTGTTCAATCATCTGCAAAACAGTGGCACAAGATATGATGCCCATAAGCTAAATACAAAAAAAAAAAAAAAAAGGAATTGAAGAATGAGTATCCAAGATCCCTATTATCTTCCAAATCTGCATAAAAGATTAAATCAAGAGCGAACAGAACAATTCAATTTAGGATTTCCAAGCTGAATCACAAAAATGCACCACCTTTGAACACATAGTGTTCCAGAATACAGATTCCTAGGGTACCAGTAACATCATGATTGCTTGTTCCCAGCAAACAATTTTTGGACCCAAATACAAATAATAGATGAATAAAACTAGAAAAAACGCCACCCATGTCTGGCAACCGGAGAAGTAAAGCATAAGAACAGAGAGAGTATAGAATAACCTGGTATAGGGTTCGCCGATCTCGGGCAGCCCGCCGCCCCCTCATCGGTCTCATCCTCTTCCTATTCCTCGCGTGGCTCACAAGGAGAGCCTGGCCAAAAATGGAAGGGCCTCCGGAGTTTGCGTGAGGCCGAATAATAGGGCTGTTTGATCCATCGCAGGCCCGGTAAGAAGCGGCCCATTACATTTTCTAGACCTTATCCAAAGCAAACGCACGGCTAAAAGGGGGTGAAGCTTCGAACGCTGTCTCCTCTCCTTCGCCCCCAGCTTGAGCAGAGAGCGGAGCAGCGAGACAGTGGTGAGGATGATGCAGTTGGCGAGTCCTGCTACCGCCCAACTCGGCCTGCCCACCCTACACCATGCCCGATTCCCATCTCCCAAATCTCTCTTTGCTTCTTCTCTCGCCTCCGGAACCGCCGTCACTTCAAAGTCCAAGGGCAGGCATTTCTGGCCGCTTTCGGTATCGGCTTCCGCCGCCGCATCCACCGAGGCCCTAGAAGCCTCGTCCGATGTCGATCAATTTGATGACGGCGAGCGAGCCGCGGAGAAACAGGTAGTAGAGCAGTTAAACCTAATCTTCCTGCGGTTGTCTTTTGTAAAGCTCGTCCCTTTTTGATGGGATTTCGTTTTGTACGATGGATGGTAGAAGTTGGGCGTGGTGGTGATGCCGATAGAGAAGCCGCGGTTGGTTCTACGGTTCATCTGGATGGAGAAGAACATAGGACTGGCGCTTGACCAGGTGATCCCCGGACACGGCACCATCCCGCTGAGCCCTTACTACTTTTGGCCGCGCAAGGATGCGTGGGAGGAGCTCAAGACCAAGATCGAGGAGAAGCCTTGGATCTCGCAGAAACGCATGATCATCCTCCTCAACCAGGCCACAGACATCATCAACCTCTGGCAGCAGAGTGGTGGCAACCTGTAGCACCCTTCCTCCACTTCCTTGCACTTATTTTCTTATTCTCTACAGTTGGTTTCATGATGATAATACAAAATTTTACCATTTATGCATTCACTTCCTAGGAGACTTGTCAAACTAACCTTTAATCTTAAGTAATTCAAAGTTCTTGTGTTCAAAAGTAGGTTGATACTGTGTTATAGAATTTTTCTAATTATGCATTTATTTTCAAGGATATTTGTCAAACTAATCTAACTTTGAATCTTCATTCAAAGTTCTTGTGTTCAAAAGTATATGGATGTTGTGTAATAGAATTTTGTCAATTATGCATTCACTTCCAAGGATATTTGTCAAACTAATCTAACCTGTAATCTTCTATTATTCAAAGTTTTTGTGTTCAAAAGCATGTTAGTACTGAGTTATAGAATTTTGCCAATTATGCATTCACTTTCAAGGATATTTGTCAAACTAATCTAACCTTTAATTTTTCATAATTCAAAGTTCTTGTGTTCAAAAGCATGTTGGGCTTTTGGGTTGGCCGTCGCGTGCGCTTCCCGATTTATCCTGGTGATCAGTGGGAAACTTTCGTGGGGTCGGGTTGGTTATCCCAGAGATAGTCAATGAAGCTAATTAGGATTATCATTTTTTTTTTTGTTCAAAAGCACGTTGATATTGTGTTATAGAATTTTGTCAATTATGCATTCACCTCCAAGGATATTTGTCAAACTAATCTAACCTCGAATCTTCCATAATTCAAAGTTCTTGTGTTCAAAAGCTTGTTGATATTTAGTTATAGCCAATTATGCATCACTTCCTAGGATATTTGTCAAACAAATCTAGCCTTTAATCTTCCATAATTCAAAGCTCGTGTTCAAAAGTACTGTTTGATTATACAATATGGATATGTTCATATGTTGCATTCAAACATTATCTTACCTCTTTAGTAGATAGTCAGTTGACATTTAACCAATCGAAAACTCTCATAATTGAACAGGTAGGGATGGTGTTTGACCCCGTGGTTTTGATGTGATCAACCAAGTTAGGTTAGGTTCTGTTTGTTACTTGATCCATGTGTCTAAGTGTGCAGGAGCTTAGGAGCGCAGGAAGTCGAGTAGAAAACGCAGTTAGCGAGAAGGACGACACGGGAAGGGAGCCGACGGGCTCGGTGCATTCGAAGGACGAAAGAGCTGCGGAAGAGTACACCAGTGGACGAGAAGAACGTGCATGGCGTTCGAGGGACGAGAAGCCGGGACGGAAGCTTGCTCGAGAAGAAAACCAGAAATTAGGTTCGGTGAGTCCTATTTCGATTGGCCGCAATCACTCAAGCAATCGAAGCTTCGGAAAAAGAAAAAGAGTCAAAAGAAGTTGAAAAAGCTAGCTGGAGGTGCCTTCAACGAAGTGCTGAAGGCGCCTGCGCTGACTCCAATCTTGGAGGCGCCTCCATTACCTTGAAAGCACCTCAACCTTGTCTGAGGCGCCTCAAGGGCATTGGAGGCGCCTGAGACCCAGTCTAGATGGTCGTTTGCGAAGCAGATAAGGTTTTATCCGATCAAATCCATTGGAGGCACCCTCAACCCTCTTGAAGGCGCCTTCAAGACCCGAGATAGAATTTCCAGGAGCTATATAAAGGCCCCTGGAGCTAGGAATAAATGAATCAACTCTGTATTAAGTTCCTAGCAACTTCTGAGCATTCTTAGTGTGTAAAAAAAGGCTTCTCCGTCTATAGTGAAGGAGACATTCTAATGGAGTTGTTCGACTGTCTTAGATTAACAACCCCTGGGTTGTAACCAAGTTAAATTTCTTGTCTCTCTTTTGTTACTGCTGTTTTCCTGTCTCCCAGGGACGGTTCGTACTACAACTGCAACGAGGAAGGGCACATCAAGGATGACCGTCCAAGACGGACAAGGAGAGGTTTCAAAAGTCGACATCATCGAAGCGCAAAAGTCTGAAGGCTACATGGGATGAATCATCATCCTCGGAATAAGAAGTCGAAGCCTTCTCGGGATTAGCATTGATGGCCAACCATCTTTTCGAAGAAACCAGCTCGGAGATGAGCATAGATGAAGGGGGAGGATCATCAGAAGAAGAAAGCTGTGATGAAGGGGGAGCATCAGATATAAAGGTAAGTGAGGTACGTAATCTGACTCCCAAGCAGTCCTTTCAATTCATAAAAGTTCTCAGTAAAGACTTAGTTAAATTAGAAAAGAAGAATAATGAGTTGAAATTAAACTTAGCAAAAGCATACCCACTAGAAATATACGATAATTTGAAACTAGAGAATGAAAAATTGAAAATTGAAATTGAAAAATTGAAAAATAATTATGCATGCTTAAATAAATTTCCAAAATCAAGACTCAAGTTATATGGAAAATTAAACAGGTATATTAGAAAACATCAGGGACAACTTAGGAAAGTTCCCGAAAGTTATATACCCCCTAAGTTCTTGATTAATCCAGTAGGAAGGAACCTTTACTGGGTTCCAAAATCTTTTCTACACTAAATTTTTTTTAATTAAAAGTTTTCAGCGAGAAAATTAAACGTTAAAATTTCTTTATGAGGTTTTGTCTAAGGAAGTGGTTGTTGCTTCAATAACCAAGAAGATCTAGTGCCTCGCCACGACCTGGAAGTCAAAATATTGAAATAAAATGTTTAATTAACTTTCTGGTAAAGCATTAAAATTAGAATTAGATAATGCTTTAAAAAGTTTTTCAAAATTTTTTAACAAAAAAATTTGTATACTTAGAAAAATGTTTCCTTAGAAAACTTCTATTTGAATATTATGACCCCATTATTTTTTGCTGTGATCAAAAAGGGAGAAATAGGAACAAGTTTAGGGAGAGTTAAAAATTAAAAGTTTAGGGAGAGTTAAAAATTAAAAAATTTCTTTTTCTTAGTGTTGCAAATTCTATTATTGCAATCTTCATGCTTAAACTGTTAGTTTAATAATTTCTATAAATTAATGTTTGTCTATTTTTTCCCTAACTTGAACTTGGGTTGATGCACATCAAAAAGGGGGAGATTGTTGGACCCCGTGGTTGTTTTGATGTGATCAACCAAGTTAGGTTATGTACTATTTGTTATTTGATCCATGTGTCCAAGTGTGCAGGAGCGCAGGAAGTCGAACGGAAGACGCAACTAGCGAGAAGGACGGCACGGGAAGGGAGTCGACGGGCTCGGTGCGTTCGAAGGACGAAAGAGCTGCGGAAGAGTACACCGGTGGACGAGAAGAATGTGTGCGGCGTTCGAGGGACGAGAAGTCGGGACGGAAGTCTGCTTGAGGAGAAGGCTGGAAATTGGGTTCGGGTGAGCCCTATTTCGGTTGGCTGCAAACACCCAAGCAATCGGAGCTTCGGAAAAAGAAAAGGAGTCAAAATGAGCTGAAAAAGCTAACTGGAGGCGCCTTCAACGAAGTGCTAAAGGCGTCTGCGCTGACTGCAGTCTTGGAGGCGCCTCCATTACCTTGAAAGCGCCTCGGACAAGTCTAGATGGTCGTTTGTGAAGCAGATAAGGTTTTATCTGGTCAAATCCATTGGAGGCGCCCTCAACCCTCTTGGAGACGCTTTCAAACCCCGAGATAGAATTTTCAGAAACTATATAAAGGCCCCTGGAGCTAGGAATAAATGAATCAACTCTGTATTAAGTTCCTAGCAACTTCTGAGTGTTCTTAGTGTGTAAAAAAGGCATCTCCGCTTACAGTAAATGAGACATTCTAGTGGAGCTGTTCAACTGTCTTGGATTAACAACCCCCTGAGTTGTAACCAAGTTAAATTTCCTATCTCTCTTTTGTAAATGTTGTTTTACATTTTATTGTTGCTATTAATTTTTGAGTTGAAAAGTCTTGAGGAAGGTATTATTTATTTACAGGCAATTCACCCCTCTCCTCTTACCGGCCCCGCAACACCAACAGATGACAATGGGGCAGGGTGGAAACGAATTTGTCATCCCCATCCCCGCCTCCAAATTTCATCTCCGCCCCCATCCCCATAATTTCGAGTTCGGGAAATCTCCAAACCCGAATCATAGGGGATCAAATCCCCATCCTCAGCCACATCCCCGCTTTCATCCCCAAATTAATTTAATATTATTATTTTACTATTAATATTAATATCAGTATTAATAATAATTTTATTATTAATATTTCAAAAAAAAATAATATTAATATAATTATTAATATTTTTAAAAAATAATATTATTATATTAATATTATTATTATTATTATTTTCGGGTTTTCGGGGCGGGTTCAGGGATGAGGACAATATCCTCATACCTGCCCCGAACCCGCCCCATCCCCGAAAAAAATCTCCAAACCCGTCCCCATCCCCAAATAAATCGGGGACCCCACCCCCATTTCGATTTTTCCTCGTGGGACTCTGAACCCGCGAGGAAAATTGTCATCTCTATGAACAAGGGCAAAAGTAAGCCATTATAATCTGTAAGTTTATTTTCATGCTCCTTCAAGTAGCCTAAAATTTTGATTCAAACTTCAACATTCATTGCGAAGTTGCATTTCTTTTATTGATCATAGATTGTCGAACAATTGTTACAAGTTGTTCTCATTTCTGGGTTGGTATCACTGAGATAATAATTGTCATTTTACTGGGGTTTAGAAACTAAAGCATATAAACTGCACTGGTTTTGTTCTTGAGATCATAAAATCAGTGTCGGAGTTAGATTTTTAGTAGATAAATATTATTGTATTTCGTGAGTTTAGTTCTATTATTCTTTATTGATTGCTTTGGAAGTGTCTATCATTTTGCTATCTTTTTATGCAAAAGATTATTTGTTCTCATGGCATTGCATAGCCTACCAAAATAGTTGGAATACTGATTCTTGTTATTGTTACTAGTATTGTCCTTTTACTTCTAAAGAACTTAACTTGAACAACATCAGCCACCAGTTACTAACCCAATCAATTGATACCCATCATATGAACTCATCTCCAAATCAACTAGTTCTTTGTGTGTGACCTAATAAGTTTTCGTAACGTTGGTCATGTATCCAAATCAACATTTAGATACATAAGCAATAAGTAGCATCTAACAAGGCATCATTGCTACCCAAGTGGCTAGAATGTCGAGATCCGACATAATCTTTCCGTATCTATTATCTTGTATGACTTGATCTTTCTATTCTTGACATCTAGCTTGATTAATGAGACATAGACTGTGTCATTCTCTTATCAATTTTTGTGTTTCTTGATCTCTAAGTAGACACACTCAAAACAAATAAGTTCAATATCTCATATTGACTCATTTGAGCATGGCCATGTATTTTGTGTCCTATTAATCAAGGGGCCCACAGATATCACTTCCGTCATATAGAAACGATAGATCTCATTTATATTACTCATATCCTTTCGCATAACTCATTGCATATCCAATTATTGATTTTATAGTCCACCTTATTACGGGTGACGTTTGACGATACCAAAGTACACAACTCCTTATGTAGGGAATCTTAGTTACTTCAGATCTAAAGACTATTCATATCAATAGTCACATGAGAATATTTATGACATTCATATAACGATCCATAAAACATTCTCATGACGGGTCATGCAGTATATATTCTCTAATATATACCTTTGTGTTAACCAGATATCTTATATCCATTACTTGTGAGATTAAGTCATCTGTTAACCTACATGTTTGTCTCAGCGCATAATATTGTCTTTGTATATTAATGTTTGACTAAGAATAGTTAAGAGTAGTCTTCTATGTATATATATAATAGTCACTATTAATTCAACCAATTGATATGTTGTAGATTAGAACCTCCTACTCTAGGACATTATTATACTTATTCATTCGGTACTGAATTGAAAACATATAATAACCAATTTTGCTTTTTATTAATAATGAAATATGATACAAAATGAGTCCTTTTCAATTATCTCATAGTTGGTATTAGGGTTAATACTAACACTGTGTTATAGAATTTTTCCGATTATGCATTCACTTCCAAGGATATTTGTCAAACTAATCTTACCTTTAATCTTCTCTAATTCAAAGTTCTTGTGTTCAAAAGCATGTCAACACTGTGTTATAGAATTTTCCCAATTATGCATTCACTTCCAAGGATATTTGTCAAACTAATCTAACCTTTAATTTTCCATAATTCAAAGTTCTTGTGTTCAAAGCATGTTGATACTATGTTATAGAATTTTGCCAATTATGTATTCACTTCCAATGATATTTGTCAAACTAATCTAACCTTGAATCTTCCATAATTTGAAGTTCTTGTGTTCAAAAGTTTGTTGATACTGTGTTATAACCAATTATGCATTCACTTCCAAGGATATTTGTCAAACAAATCTAGCCTTTAATCTTTCATAATTCAAAGCTCGTGTTCAAAAGTATTGTTTGATTATGTAATATGGATATGTTCATATGCTGCATTCAAACATTATCTTACCTCTTCAGTAGATAGTTGGTTGGCGTTTAACCAATCGAAACTCTCATAATTAGACAGGGCGGTAAGACATTATAATCTGTAAGCTTATTTCCATGTCCCTTCAAGTAGCCTAAAGATTTGATTCAAACTTCAACATTCATTGTGAAGTTATGTTTCTTTTGTTGATCATAAATTGTTGAACAATTGTTACAAGTTGTTCTCCTTTCTTGGTTGACATCACTGAGATAGTAATTATCATTTTTCTGGGGTTTTGGAACTGAAGTACATAAACTGCACTGGTTTGTTCTTGAGATCATAAAGTCAGTGTGGGAGTTAGATTTTTAGTAGACAAATATTATTGTATTTCGTACGTTTAGTTCTATTATTCTTTAGTGATTGCTTTGGAAGTGTCATCATTTTGCTATCCTTTTATACAAAAGATTGTTTGTTCTCATGGCATTGCATAGCCTACCAAAATAGTTGAAATACTAATTCTTATTATTGTTACTACTATTATTCTTTTACTTCTAAAGAACTTAACTTGAACAACATCAGCCACCAGTTACTAACCCAATCAATTGCTACCCATCATATGAATCCATCTCCAAATCAACTAATTCTTTGTGTGTGCCGCAATAAATTTCCATAACGTTGGCAATATATCCAAATCAAAATTTAGATACAGAAGCAATGAGTGACATCTAACAAGGCATCATTACTACCCTAATGGTGAGAATGTCGAGATTCGAATTAATATTTTCATATCTATTATCTTGTGTGACTTGATCATTTTATCCTTGACATCTAGATTGATCAATGAGGCATAGACCGTGTCATCCTCTTATCAATCTTTGTGTTTCTTGATCTCTAAGTAGACACACTCAAAACAAATAAGTTCAATATCTTATATTGACTAATTTGAGCATGGGCATGCATTTTGTGTCCTACTAATCAAGGGACCCACATATATCACTTCCGTCATATGGAAACGATAGATCTCATCTACATCACTCACATCCTTCCGCATAACTCATTGCATACCCAGTGATAGACTTTATAGTCCACCTTATTCAGGTGACGTTTGACGATACCAAAGTACACAATTCCTTATGTAGGGAATCTTAGTGACTTCAGGTCTAGAGACTTTTCATACCAATAGTTACATAAGAATGTTATGACATTCATATAACGATCCATGAAACATTCTCATGACGGGTCATACAGAATATATTCTCTAATATATACTTTTGTGTTAACTAGATATCTCATATCCATTATTTGTGAGATTAAGTCATCCGTTAATCTACATGCTTGTCTTAGCGCATAATATTGTCCTTGTATATTAATGTTTGACTAAAAATAGTTAAGAGTAGTCTTCTATGTATACCTATAATAGTCACTATTAATTCAACCAATTGATATGCTGTAGATGAGAACCTCCTACTTTAGGACATTATTATACTTATTCATTCGACACTGAATTGAAAAAAAATATAATAACCAATTTTGCCTTTTATTAATAATGAAATATGATACAAAAAGAGTCATTTTTAATTATCTCATAATTGGTACTAGGGTTAATACTAACACCGTGTTATAGAATTTTACCAATTTTGCATTCACTTCCAAGAATATTTGCCAAACTAATCTAACCTTTAATCTTCTATAATTCAAAGTTCTTGTGTTCAAAAGCATGTCAACACTGTGTTATAGAATTTTGCCAATTATGCATTCACTTACAAGGATATTTGCCAAACTTATCTAACATTTAATTTTCCATAATTCAAAGTTCTTGTTTTCAAAAGCATGTTGATATTGTGTTATAGAATTTTACCATTTATGCATTCACTTTCAAGGATATTTGTCAAACTAATCTAACCTTGAATCTTCCATAATTCGAAGTTCTTATGTTCAAAAGTTTGTTGGTACTGTGTTATAGCCAATTATGCATTCACTTCCAAGGATATTTGTTAAACAAATCTAACATTTAATCTTCCATAATTCAAAGCTCGTGTTCAAAAGTACTGTTTGATTATGCAATATGTATATGTTCATATGTTGCATTCAAACATTATCTTACCTCTTCAATAGATAGTCGGTTGACGTTTAACTATTCGAAAACTCTCATAATTGGGCAGGGCAAAGGTAAGGCATTATAATCTGTAAGTTTATTTTCATGCCCCTTCAAGTATCCTAAAGTTTTGATTCAACTTCAACATTTATTGCGAAGTTGTGTTTCTTTTGTTGATCATAGATTGTCGAACAATTGTTACAAGTTGTTCTCGTTTCTGGGTTGACATCACTGAGATAGTAATTGTCATTTTTCTGGGGTTTTGGAACTGAAGTGCATAAACTGCACTGGTTTGGTTCTTGAGATCATAAAGTCAGTGTGGGAGTTAGATTTTCAGTAGACAAATATTATTGTATTTCTTAAGTTTAGTTCTATTATTCTTTAGTGATTGCTTTGGAAGTGTCTATCATTTTGCTATCTTTTTATGCAAAAGATTGTTTGTTCTCATGGCATTTCATAGCCTACCAAAACAGTTGGAATACTGATTGTTGTTATTGTTACTACTATTGTCCTTTTACTTCTAAAGAACTTAACTTGAACAACATCAGCCACCAGTTACTAACCCAATCAATTGGTATCTATCATATGAACTCATCTCCAAATCAACTAATTCTTTGTGTATGATCCAATAAATTTTTGTAACGTTGGCAATGTATCCAAATCAATATTTAGATATATAAGCAATGAGTAGCATCTAATAAGGCATCATTGCTATCCAAGTGGCGAGAATGTCGAAATCCGACATAATCTTTTCATATCTATTATCTTGTATGACTTGATCGTTCTATCCTTGATATTTAGATTGATCAATAAAGCATAGACCGTGTCATCCTCTTATCAATCTTTGTATTTTTTTATCTCTTAGTAGACACACTCAAAACAAATAAGTTCAATATCTCATATTCACTCATTTGAGCATGGTCATGCATTTTGTGTCCTACTAATCAAGGGACCCATAGATATCACTTCCGTCATATGGATACGATAGATCTCATCTACATCACTCACATCCTTCCGCATAACTCATTGCATACCTAGTGATCGTCTTTATAGTCCACCCTATTACATGTGACGTTTGACGATACCAAAGTATACAACTCCTTATGTAAGAAATTTTAATGACTTCAGGTCTAAAAACTATTCATATCAATAGTCACATGAGAATGTTTATGACATTCATATAACGATCCATAAAACATTGTCATGATGGAGCATGCAATATATATTCTCTAATATATATGTATGTGTTAACCAAATATCTCATATATATGACTTGTGAGATTAAGTCATCTGTTGACCTACATGCTAGTCTCTACGCATAATATTGTTCTTGTATATTAATGTCTGATTAGGAATAATTAAGAGTAATGTTCTATGTATATTTATAATATCTCACTATTAATTCAATGAATTTATATGTTGTAGATTATAACCTCCTACTCTAGGCCATTATTATACTTATTCATTCGACACTAAATTGAAATAAATATTATAACCAACTTTGCCTTTTATTAATAATAAAATATGATACAAAAGGAGCACTTTTCAATTATCTCGTAATTGATACTAGGGTTAATACTAACGCTGTGTTATAGAATTTTGCCAATTATTCATTCACTTTCAAGGATATTTGTCAAACTAATCTAACCTTTAACCTTCTATAATTCAAAGTTCTTATGTTCAAAAGCATGTCAACACTATGTTATAGAATTTTGTCAATTATGCATTCACTTCCAAGGATATTTGCCAAACTAATCTAACCTTTAATCTCCCATAATTCAAAGTTCTTGAGTTCAAAAGCATGTTGATACTGTGTTATATAATGTTGCCAATTATGCATTCACTTTCAAGGATATTTGTCAAACTAATCTAAACTTGAAACTTCCATAATTCAAAGTTCTTGTGTTCAAAAGCTTATTGATACTGTGTTATAGCCAATTATGCATTCACTTCCAAGGATATTTGTCAAACAAATCTAGCCTTTAATCTTTCATAATTCAAAACTCGTGTTCAAATGTACTGTTTGATTATGCAATATGGATATGTTCATATGCTGCATTCAAACATTATCTTACCTCTTCAGCAGATAGTCGGTTGACATTTAACCAATCGAAAACTCTCATAATTGGACAGGGCAAAGGTAAGGCATTATAATCTGTAAGCTTATTTTCATATCCCTTCTAGTAGCCTAAAGTTTTGATTCAAACTTCAACATTCATTGCGAAGTTGTGTTTCTTTTGTTGATCATAGATTGTCGAACAATTGTTACAAGTTGTTCTCGTTTCTGGGTTGGCATCACTGAGATAATAATTGTCATTTTTTGGGAGTTTTGGAACTGAAGTACATAAACTGCACTGATTTTTTTCTTGAGATCATAAAGTCAGTGTGGGAGTTAGATTTTCAGTAGACAAATATTATTGTATTTCGTAAGTTTAGTTATCTTTTTATGCAAAAAGATTATTTGTTCTCATGGCATTGCATAGCCTACCAAAACAATTGGAATACTAATTCTTGTTATTGTTACTACTATTGGCCTCTAAAGAACTTAACTTGAACAACATCAGTCATCTATTACTAACCCAATCAATATAGTAGAATCATTTAACCAATAAAAAAATGATAATTTCAATTAGTTTCATTGACTATCCTTGGGTGATCGATCCGGTCTTACGGAAGTTTCTTATTGACCACCAAGATAAGAATCATTTAACCAATGATTGTATATTAGGTTTTTATTGGGTTGCTATATGGAATAGTTACATTTTATGGATTTAGCCTATAGAAAGTCATCAAAATAATAATGAGACAACTGAAACATACTTAGTTTATTGAGGAAATGAGCAATAAAGTGGGTATTCAGATATTGTCACACCTCAGGATATTTTCTTTAATTTTTTTTTGTTGTTAAATAATGTACAAATCTCTTATAGGGTTGTGCTATGCTATGGATTTAGTTGTTATGTGAGAAGGCTATCATAATTTTTGTAGAAGTTAGAATATACTGGCTGTGGCGGAGACATCGGGATCACGTGGCAGGTCCAGGACTTGGTCACTTTGAATCAATCAGATTCAATCAACTCATGGCGGAACTTGGGTCGAGTCTGCCGACTTATGACCGAACTCGGGTTAAGTCGGTGGACTCATGGCCGAGCTCGATCCAAATCAGCCCAAGTCAAATCCAAATCAAGTCCAACCAATCGGAGCTCAGATGCTATGTGACGGTTACAATAGCACAAAATGACACGGTAGTTACAATAGCAATGGTTATAGAAAGGTCGTGCCCTTTGGTAAAGAGGCAGAGGAAAGGGATATATCTCTTGGGATTCTGGTCATCTTTTCGCTCGCCCCCCTATAGAATATAATATAATAGTGACAACATTTGATATTGATATATAACCTACTGTCATTTATCTCCTCCATACATTGACTCTCGCCAAGGTACGTCTGGATTTTCCTTTTAACTCCTTTTTCGATCCTTTCAGATGTTATCCTCGAAGATTTTCACCAGAGTTCTTTATTACTCTAGGTCAGTTCGAGTGGATTGGATCGAATTCAAAAAAAAAAATTATGTCAATTCGATCCGAATCTAAATTTAATTTGAAATCCTTAAATCCAAATTTGAACATGATTAATCCAAACCTGACCTGACCTGTCCTGAATAACCAAACTCAATTCAAAATGATATATTTTTTTAACTATTTTTTTTAATAATTCTTCATTTTATCTGAATACTTATCATTATTATATTAACATTTATATTGCTATACATAAAATCATTTTAATTTTTAAAATAAAATTTAATTCAACCTAAAAATATACTCACTAAGTTATTAAACTCTAAATTTAGGTTAAATCGGATGAATCCAAATCCGATCCGACTTGATCCGAAAATTTTTAATTCAAAATCTCTCTAGTTCGAACTCGACCTGAACTTAAAAATTTTCAATTTGAATCTAATTTTTCTGAATCGGATAGGATCATCATGTCAAATTTATTTTTGACACCCTTATTACTCAGACGATTTGATAAATACCAAATTTGATAGAAGTCAACTCGATAGAAACCGGCTCGACAAAAGTCGATCCTACGAATACCAGATCCGATAAAAGCCAATCTGACAATGGACTCGAAGCGCATCCGACCTATTGAAATAGCTCGATTGGATCAATACTCGTACTAAAATGATTGTCTTATATCGCACAAGAAATTACGCAAAATTACTCCATAGAATTTCTATTAATGATAGAAGAGAAGGACATTGTCATGTATAAAAAATATCTTTATGGTAGAGTTAGGCCTTGAGTTTGGTGCAAAAATATCCATAGGTGAAAAGGGCTCATGAATTTGTATTCGCGAGCGGAGGATTCATTCGGTGTCGGAACGGTCTTATAGGAATCGAAGACTATAGTAAAAATTGAAAATATGGATTATTAAGATTCGGATCGGGTCGTTTTTCTTTCCCCATCTAACCCTACGACCGGTTCATCATCTCGTTCAAAGGCTTAAAAGTTAAACCCCACGCTAATTCGTTTGTTTCCTCTTACCAACCTGGACGTCGGCGAACCAGACCGGGCCGACGGAGAAAAACGAGAGAGCGAACGACCCACGCCTTGCCTCATCGCCTCCCTCACGAACACCGAAACGCCACAAGGAAACCCAGGGAGGACGGGCGTTTCCATTTTTATTCGATCGAGATAGAGAGAGGAGAGAGAGAGAGAGAGGGAGAGATCTAATCCTAAGAAGCCAGCGATCGTCCGGTTTATCTCCGGATAAGTCGCACAATTCGCCTCCGCCGCCGGGGTGAAGCCCAATCGATCGCCACTTTGTGGAATCGCTCTCACATGCAGTGAGATTTCTGTTTCATTCTCATCGATCTTAATGCTCCATTAGGGTTTCGACTTCGCCATAATTCTGCCTTTGATCTCGGAGAGGTGCAATTTTCCTTTTTGTGTGTGGGTGGGTGGGTTTCCTCGCGCCTACACACCCTTTTTGTCGCTATTTTCTTCGTTGTGTTAGGGTTCCCTTGCTTGATTCACGGTGGTATCTGTTTAGGATTTTTTTTTTTTTCCTCTTCTCGTTTTGGTTGGTTTTCTGGGGCATTGTGGCTTTCCTCCCATGGATCTTTGAGGCTTGAACTCCTGGTTCTCTCTAGAAAGTGCTTCCCTGGAGGGAATCCTGTATGCGGGTTTAAAGGATTTGGTAGACTCATTTTCGTGATGGTCCTCATTTAGGGCCCGTGGCAATGGCGTATTGAGAAGCTTCGCAATTCATTCTGATAGTCGCTTTGATCTTCTGGAGACATGTTTAATACAGGAAATAGATTCATTATGAGTTTGTTATAGACTGTTCATAGGTAGAGGGTATCAATTGTCTATAGATAATGGTCTGTGCTGCAAATGGAGAGAAGTGAGCCTGCATTGGTTCCTCAATGGTATAAGTTAGCAAATGGGAGCAGTTCAAACAAGACCCTGCGGACAAGCACTTCCAAACGTTCTGGTACTTCTTATTCTGTGTTCTTTCTGATTCATACTGTGTTTCTTGTTGTTTCTTTCTGGTGTTGACACGACAAATTTTTATGGCAATCCTCCTTGACTCCTGTAGATGAAAATGGTGTGGAGTTTGGCTCAAGGGATAAATTACTCAGAGACCAAGACAGGAATTTGAGGAGGAGTTTGAGTTCTAACAGTTCTGTTGATTGTGATAGAAGTAGCTTTGGTAAATCACCGGCTTACAGCAGTTTCCGAAGGTCTTGTGACAAAAAACAGAAGAATTTTGATTACCATGATCGAGAAAATAGATCATATTTGGTTCACAGTGGCTTTGACTATCATGATTCATCTGTAGGAGTTAGAGCTAAAAACGATGCCACGAGAAGTTCCCATTCTATGGTCACAGGAAGGCAATTTGACTCCTGGCCAAAAAGACTTGGAAGTAGTTGGAATAATCCTGCCCCTCCCAGGGAATGTGTGGTTGGAAGCATTGACGACTTTCCGTCCCTTCAAACTAAAATGAGGCAAAGCTTTTCGGATGCAGATGATGCGTTATCTCTTGGTCCTAAGACTGCTGTCGAAAGTCTTCGAGTTGCTGCTCCTGTCATAATTGGAACTTCAGCTTTGGCAGAAGTACCTGTAAAAGTTGAAACTAATGGAAGTTTGGTATCTTCTGTAACTGGAAGAACTATGGCACGGACATTAGCACATACTCCAACACCAGTTGGTAACACTCTTCAGGTAATTTAAAACGCATTAGCTGTTACTACTTGTCAATTGTTTTAGCATAGAATGTTATTACCATTAGCATGTTTTACAGTCATCTGTTGACACTCAGAGGATTGAAGAACTAACTATAAAAAAATGCAAGCAGCTGATACCAATGACACATACACTGCCTAAATCCTTGGTAAATAACTTCCTAACTTCTGCCTCCTTGTGAAATATTTAGTTTCATGTTTGTGGAATTTATGGGATTTTTGCCCTCATTACTTATTCATGTATTGCAAACAATTATGTGTATAGGGGACATTTTGTTCATGGAATGATTGAGCAATAACACTTCTAGGATGTGATCCCTTGTTATATAAGGAGTATCAATGTGAGATTAACATGTTTTGTTAACGATAAATTGACAGGAATATCAAATTTTATGTCTGGTGATAGGTGTATCTCTTAATTTCCAGTAGTACCCTTCATTGCACATTCTTAAATTTACTATATTCAATATTTATCTATTTGATTCTTGATTCATATTCTATCACACATTGATCTATTAATAAAATAAAGTTAATATTGAAATATTAAATAAGGCTGGCTTTTGATTTTAATCATATTAGTATATTATCTGCATTACATAGATATTTTAAAAATAATATATAATAATCATCGTTTTTATTTTTTACTATTACATTTTTTAATACTAATAATTGTTCACATCTCATTGTTCTTCTTCTATCTTGGCTGAGTAAATGATTTTTTGATGCCCTTTCTGTTCGTCCAGCATTTCCATTCTCATATTTATCTTATGTTTTCAGAGTGTTAATGTATCAGAAAAGACAAAAATGATAAATGCAAAAGGTGGCGCTGGGGATTTTTCTTTTACTAAGGTTGGCCAGCAGATGAACCTTCCTGGTAGGCCACCAGCTAGATCTGATATTGCAAAGACACTTCAAGTGGGAAATTTTCAAGTTCTTTTTCGAGAGAAGAATAGCATCTTGCCTGCTGCCAAAGATGGTTCCAGTGTTAGCAAAATTATTAACCATGCTGGCCTTGCTCCATCTGCTGCAGTTCCTTCTACAAAGAACCAAGCTGACCTAAAACTAAGAGTTGATGAAAAAAATGGTGCTTTAACACGTGTCTCCGTTGGGGAAAGAAAACTCCTTTCTCGCGCACAAAATCGAAATGATTTCTTCAATTTGTTAAGGAAGAAATCATTAACTACTTCAAGCTCGATTCTGGAATCAGGATCCATTGAAGCAATAGAGAATCTGCATAGCAGTTCCCTTGAC
The DNA here is from genome assembly GCF_018446385.1 of Zingiber officinale. Lineage (NCBI taxonomy): Eukaryota > Viridiplantae > Streptophyta > Magnoliopsida > Zingiberales > Zingiberaceae > Zingiber > Zingiber officinale. The sequence continues at coordinate 40,159,393 of NC_055990.1, read as the reverse complement.
AATGTACAAAAGAATGGCCACCAAGGTCTGGATTGTTCAGCCGAAAATGGAAGCTTTACAAATGAAGGTTGCTTATCTACTGATGAGACTGATAGGCTCTATGCTGACAATGAAAAAACTAAGTCATTTCTAGATGGAGGCATAGACCCAGAAGAAGAAGCCTTCTTGCAATCGCTGGGTTGGGATAAAAATGCAGGGGAGGAAGCTTTGACGCAAGAAGAAATTGATTCTTTCCTTAACAAGGTACGTGTAACTTCTTTTTTTTTATGAGCTCGTATCCTTATCGTTATATTGCTCCATGATTCCATTCCCTTTTGCAGTACGAGTCCCAGCGACGACTGAAGATTTCCATCAGCTAGATTTCCACTTGGAATTCGGTCGTTGATTAGCTGGTGGTGAGGAGGATTTGTGTTCAATTTTGTCCTTCAAGCTCTCAGAATGATTTAGAGAATTTGGACTAATCTTCTATCTGAGGTCTTATGGCATGCTCCTCGTCTCTCCTGGAATGAAACCAGCAGTGAAATGGTAAAAGTTGGAGTGGTAGATTTAAGTTAGATAAAGGGTGTCTTTTTGGCTTTAGAATTGATTTTTTTTTGTTCTTATAATTTCTTTTGGTTTATTGCAAGAATAGTTCCCAGTAGGCTTTTGTTCATGCAGATGAAGAATCTTGGTTTTTGAAATGGAATGAACAATGAATTAAATAATTATCCATGAAGAATGGAAGGGAAAAAAGAGAGTACGTAAGGCACTTCATTGTCGGCTTCACAGAGTTAGAAAATATTTTATCGTGGTTCGTTTACAAGAATTTATTAATGTATTAACAGCAATTTTTAAATGTCTAAACTTTTTTCGGGCAAAATTTAAGTAGGTTTCCCTTTTTTTTCTAAATCATGAAACGGGCATCCCATTTTATTTTCTTTTTAATCAAAAGACATCTTATTTCACTATTCAACCCCCTGTATAATTACTCAATTTGTCCCTAATACGTTAAGCACATTGTAACAGTTATAAAAGTATAATTGTTATATATGTGGTAGCCATTATGATTTTATAGCTGTGATAACTTGATTGATGAATTTTTTGAGTTTTTTTTTCTTTATAACTCTACGTCTGTATATGATCGATTCTGTTCAGTTTTTTCACTTTTATTTTGTGGAATTTTGCTAATGCTGAGTTTGTTTGAATGTAAATATATTTAAAAAAAAAACTTACTTTATCTACATGGCCAATTTATAATGTGGATTTAACTATGTTTATCTATCATTATGAAATAATAGCTGTTATAACTAGTAGTATGATAATTATGTAATAGATATAATTTTGTAATAATTACAACATTCACGGTTCACGATTTAGATCGAAAATATAAAGGGGAAATAATGATGAAAATAATATTGTGAAGGACAATTCTGTAATTAAAAAACAAAGCAGCCCCTTTTTACTTTTTCACAATCTAGAAATTCAATCTCCTTGTTAATAAATGTTATTCATATTGCTAGGGTCAATAATTTAAAATTGACCTAGATAAACAAACTTTTGCGAAAGAAATGACAGGTGTTAAACAGGTTACAGATCGTCCATTACCCAGGATTGGAATTTCCATTTGTATTAACATTAGAGTAAGCAAAATAAACATATTATTTTTAACAAAGATATGTTAAGCGCATTATCAAGTCACCACACTTTTCTCCTCAATATGAGAACCAATTAGAATAAGGGTCGACCAGCCTTTGAATATCAAATCCACCGGCAAGGCGAAATGTTTGATAGCTTAAGACTTGAGCTTCATTTTGACAGTTCATAAAAAAACTAGTGAAGATAAATACTTCTATAAATTGAGGTAATGCCCCTCTTAAACTATGAGAATTTGAGTAGAGAGCGCATCATAGAAGCTTAAAGATGCTATGCTTTTCAGCTCTTGTGAAGCCTTTCCTTCATCCTCTCAACTGCCGCCCTCAGCGTCTCCTCATCCTTGCAGAAGGTGAATCTGACCAAATTCTTCCCTTCCTCAGGGTTGAGATAGAATACACTGGTTGGAATCGCTACCACACCAACTTCCTTAATTAGGTACTCGCAAAAGTCGATGTCATTTTCACACCCAAAAGGCGTGTGATCTACCATAACAAAGTAGGTTCCACTTGATGGATACACTATGAAACCTGCAGCTTTTAGTCCCTCCACTAGTATAGCTTTCTTTGCCAAGTAGTCCCTCTTCAACTCCTCGTAGTAGGTATCAGGTGCCCTCAGAGCTACTGAAGCAGCCCATTGCATCGGTGTCGAAGTGGAAAATGTTAGAAATGAGTGTGCTTGCCTCAAGCCCCATGTCAAATGTGGCGGTGCTATAGCCCATCCAATTTTCCATCCTGTCAAGGAGAATGTCTTCCCTAGAGAGTTCATAGTCACAGTCCTTTCATACATACCAGGAAGGGAAGCTATCGAGATATGCTCAGCTTCAAATGCTAATTTATCATAAACCTCATCAGCAAACACTAAAACATCGTTTTCTATGCAGAGAGAGGCAATCTGTTCTAGTTCTGCTCTGGTGAACATTTTTCCAGTTGGATTATGAGGTGTGTTTATCAGTATTGCACGTGTGTTCTTTGAGACTGCAGACTTGAGCTCATCAACTGAGACTGCGAAATCAGGAGGGCGAAGAGTAATAACCTTTATTTTTGCATCAGCCATAGAAAGAGTTGCTTCATAGGAATCGTAAAATGGGGCAAAGAGAATCACTTCATCGCCAGGATTGATCAAACCTAACATGGTCGCAGCAATTGCTTCAGTGCACCCAGATGTCACGGTCACTTCCTTCTCAGGATCTATATGTAGACCAGTGTCCTTGTGGAACCTGTCCACGATGGCGGAATTAAGATCAGGTACACCACAACCCCTTGCATATTGATTCTTCCCATCCCTTATAGCTTGAATGGCAGCTTCCTTGACAAAATCAGGCCCGTCAAAATTTGGGAAACCCTGGCCTAAGTTAATGGCTCCATGTTTAACCGCAAGCATGCTCATCTGAGTGAAGATAGTTGTCTTAAACTTATCCAAACGCTTGGCCACCTACAGTAAGATCCATTGTGGTTATGTTAGCGTTCAGAATTTGAGGCACACATTGTATATCTGATTTGCAAATAAGAGCAAACAAGCAAATATAATTTATCTCATACTCAACTACAAAGTGGGGAAAAATAGTAAAGATATGAAGTTTAATATAACCAAAATTTGGATTTCAGGTCATGCCTGTAGGGATCTAGTGCACTAAACACGCGAAAAGCACAGCGAAAATTTTACTAGATCCTCTCCAGAAGATCCATGCGAAGAAAAAACTATCATATACTAAGTTTGATTAGAGGGTTATACCTTTAGTGCATGCACTCGATCTCCCGACAGGATCTCAGTACGATCACGTGTCCGTGCCTCTACGGTATCCATACGAGCAAGCTTTCGTTTGTCTCACAAACTCACAAAGTGGAGAGGGAAACTAAGGTTGTGCTAGTAGACAAGAGAGGTGGTTCGGCCAAGATAAGGAAGAAGAAGAGGAGGAATCTCAATAGACACAACAAGTTTTCACCTTATGAAAATTTCATTCATAAATCATATTTATATCCATCTAATGAATACCAAGGGGTTTTGTCTTTGGTCTTCCTCTCTTCAATCTAATGGTTCAAAATTGGTCATTCAATCCAATGGTTCAAAATTGACCATTCATCTTCCTTGATGAACTCGAGTTCACTCAATGAGTCTAACTCATTGAACCTTATCAATCCAATTGACTCCATGAACATCAATCCAAATTGACTCTATGAATCTAATTCGAATTACACTCAATCCAATAATTAGATCCAATTGAGTCTAACTCAATGAGTCTAACTCGGATTAGATTTAATCCAATAATCCATCATATGAACACATCTCCAAATCAACTAGTTCTTTGTGTGTGACCCAATAAGTTCTCGTAACGTTGGCAATGTATCCAAATCAACATTTAGATACATAAACAATGAGTGACATCTAACAAGGCATCATTGCTACCCAAGTGGCGAGAATGTCGAAATCCGACATGATCTTTCCGTATCTATTATCTTGTATGATTTGATCCTTCTATCCTTGATATCTAAATTGATCAATGAGACATAGACCGTGTCATCCTCTTATCAATCTTTGTGTTTCTTGATCTCTAAGTAAACACACTCAAAACAAATAAGTTCAATATATCATATTGATTTATTTGAGCATGGTCATGCATTTTATGCCCTACTAATCAAGGGGCCCGCAGATATCACTTCTGTCATATGAAAGCGATAGATCTCATCTACATCACTCACATCCTTCGGCATAACTCATTACATACCCAGTGATCGACTTTATAGTCCACCTTATTACAGGTGACGTTTGACGATACCAAAGTACACAACTCCTTATGTAGGGAATCTTAATGACTTTAAGTCTAAAGACTATTCATACCAATAGTCACATGAGAATGTTTATGACATTCATATAACGATCCATGAAACATTCTCATGATGGGTCATGCAATATATATTCTTTAATATATACCTATGTGTCAACCTAATATCTCATATCCATGATTTGTGAGATTAAGTCATCGTTGACCTACATGCTAGTCTTAGCGCATAATATTGTCCTTATATATTAATGTTTGACTAGGAATAGTTAAGAGTGGTGTTTTATGTATATCTATAATATCTCATTATTAATTCAACCAATTGATATGTTGTAGATTAGAACCTCCTACTCTAGGATATTATTATACTTATTCATTCGACACTGAATTGAAATAAATATAATAACCAACTTTCTCTTTTATTAATAATGGAATATGATACAAAAGGAGTCCTTTTCAATCATCTCATAATTGGTACTAGAGCTAATACTAACAATGCCAGTGAGACTCACCAATGTCCATTATCATTTATGAACTACATCTTCCAAGTATCAATTACAAGTATTGATATTTTAAAAGACATCTTGGTGTACAAGAGAGTAGGGAAAACATCTTTTAGATATCTGTATAATCTACATCCTATTCCTAGGAAAGAATTGCCTCTGCCTATACAAATCTAAAAATGTTACCTTTCGACAAAACATGCAAGGGACATATCCCTTCAATTAAAGAAATTGTTATTGACACTTCCAAGATCCAGATAGTGTTGCCACAACAAGCCATCCCAACCTGCTTGGGAGATTCAAACATTGGTAGGTTGTTACTGAAGTTCATCGAGGACCATGGTAACATCAAGCGCTCTTAAAATTGATGTTGCATTCAAACCATTCACATGGAAACCCAAAGCTGCTCATGCCTTTAACCTATTCAAGGAGCCTTAACTGCTCACAAATCTTCATAGATGACTCAAATTCTAGCGTGAAGTTGTCCTCAGTCAAAGGCTTTAACCGAGCAAATAGGCAACCTACCCCAACCTAGCTACACAAATCATTTCTAATGATATTGTTCAAAAGCAAAAGCTCAAGATTCCACATCACTTGTAATGTCTCACAACTTTCATGCCTCAAGTCTTCAACATTTTCTTTTTATTGTCCTCGAGTTCACCTCGTGTGATGCCCTCAACCCCTCAGATATACCAAGTTCTACATGATTGCTTCACATGTTGTCCTTCTTTGCCCACCTTCTGGGTTCACCATGGAACACCTCATGCCAAGACTCTAATACCTCGAATGCACTAAGCCCTCCAAGCTTGCTTCATGTGCCATCATTCTCCCCTTGGCTTCAAAATCCAAATCCTTGTCAAACCTTCAAGCCATTGAACTAACAACCATCCAATTCAACTATGTGAGTCACAAAGCTCTTATGTGCCCTATTCTAAATTCTTCACACTTGATGCAAACACCAGAAACATTGGCCAACCCTCACTTAAATACTTTTCTAAACACAACAAAACAACCCGATCGAAATTAACGTCTTGAGAGCATCATTGCACCAATATACCACACATATAAAGTGAATTTCACCAAATAAAATATGCAACGTTTGTGCGAACACATTGAGCATGAAGTGAAATTTCTACTATTCATTTAGCCTTTATCAAAGGTGCCTCAAAGATTTTTTTTCCCCAATTTTAGAGTTCATGTAAAAGAGGGATGACTACATTTTCACTCACAATGAAGCAAATGCTATGGAATTGAAAATTTAACATTGCACCAATCCATAAACTTGAGAGATGAACGAGAAGGTAAGGACAATTAACTCTAGTTGATGTCAGGGATGATGCCACATGTCATGAATTCAATGATAACCTCCAACGAAAATGCAAAGGTGTGGAACCCGAACCAAGCCTTAGGAAGAGTTTTTGAGATGACAAGAAGATGAGGATGGTGAAAGTGCAGAATGGATGGACTTGGATAACAAGGAAAAGTCCAATGCGACTTTACATAATCAGCTAAAATGGTGTCAATTGCCTCAGATTAGTGTACTCTACCCATTCAAGAGGAACAAGTGTGATATCATAAAACTTAGAAAGTTCAAAATGAACCCATAAAACAAGTACAAATCTTCCTGCATGTGTGAGTTTAGAGAGTATATGTCCATATACAGAATGCCAAATTCATAATTGTGTTGAATATTCTCCAAGACCATAAATTAAGAACAACACTCTGTACAAGTATAGGCATTGAACATCAGTTTGCAATTTGGTCAACATGTGTTGTTGACAATTTTCATTTAATATTCATCTAATAGGAAAATACAAAAGCTCATCCTATGAGAAAAAAAAAAGTCTCTTCCAATTGTGAATGGAAACTGGAATACCTTCCTCAACCTTAAACTAATTTCGCAAAATGTTGTAACAAGCCATTGAGAAGCAGATTCAAAAAGAAAACACCTAAGAGTCATGGACTTGCTATGATTCTAAGGAAGAAGTACTTAGCTTGAAAAACCATCCTATATCATCTGAGTCAAGTCAGAGCTAACTACACCCCCTCCCTCTTGACGTTGAGCAGTTTGGTGCAGGTGATAAAATTGGTCTGTCTTTAAAGTTGAGTGGCATGAAGGTGAAATCGCTATAGTCAGTTTGGTTGATAATTGGAGATATGGTGAGGTAAATCAAACTGTGATGTAAGATTTGAGCATAGGCCAAGCTGTGCCATAAGGCCTGAGTAGTGCCCAAACTGCATATAAGGTTTTTGAACTGCTAAAAGTACAAAAAAGAAAAGTGATCTTTGTGAACCAGAATACAAAATAGTGGGCATAGAGATAGATCGAATGACAATGACGTATGAAAAGTATGTCATTGTACTAAGAGTTCCCAAAAAGCCAATGAAGCTACAGTCTGGTTGATAATTGGAGATATGGTGAGATAAATCAAACTGTGCTGTAAGATTTGAGCATAGGCCAAGCTGTGCCATAAGGCCTGAGTAGTGCCCAAACTGCATATAAGGTTTTTGAACTGCTAAAAGTACAGAAAAGAAAAGTGATCTTTGTGAACCAGAATACAAAATAGCGGCATAGAGATAGATCGAATGACAATGAAGTATTGTAGGAAGAGCATATGAAGCAGTGAGAAGTTGACTTCACATGATGTTCACCTCACTAAACTCACCACTGTGTGAAAAAATGAGCAAGTTAAATACTCCGCTAAATTTTTCACTAATGAGAATACAACATGTCTTAAAGAAGGGTAAAAACTTGGGAATTGCCGGCCAGCAATACAATTGGCAAACAATTAGCTCAATGAATAACATGCATCACAGGTCCTGAATGCTACCATAAAGGGCATTCACCCTGAGCAATGCTCACCGATAGCTAGGTAAACCTGCAACCTTGTGCAGATTTTATAGTAAGTCAGACCTAATTTAGCACTTGGCCATAGCTCTTTCAAAGAATCCAAACTTGGACAGTCTAAGACCCTGTACCTATGTGGCTTAATCTCCTCAAATCTCTAGGTACCTGGCTCAACTGATATAATAATGGGCATTTCACCTCAGATACTTCACCCTAATTGATCCAATTAACCAGTGTGACAGAATTTGTTTATTGTTCATCCTTCCTCATTCACCTCAAATCTCAGGCACAAGTTACCCAATTCATCAACAGTTCAACTTTGAATGAGTGCCACAATTGAACTTGCAAGCTGAAAGTACTAGCTGGCTAGGACAGACATCTACACTGAATTTGAACATATCAAGTGATCCGGTAGTAAGGACGGGGGACCCTCGTTGACGGAAGGTCAACGACACATGGAGGTCAAAGGTCAAGAGATTCAACCCTGAGACCAGACCGACCGGACTGAGAATCCCCCGAGCCGAATGAAAGACAACCCGACTAGGAGTCGGGTTTCCGATGCTCAAGGTAAAAAGGTTTCATGGCCGAGCGGGCTGTCCGTTCGGCCGGAGCACAAGGCAATAAAGACAATCAGGAGCAATCTCATCCGAGCATACGACCGGGAGTCCTCCCAGTCAGACCGATACCTACAACCGGGACAGAAGTGATATGCCTGCCGAGCGGCCGAACCGCTCGGCCCTGGAACAGACAAGAGGCGCAAGAGGACAAAGGAGACAGGGGATAACATCATCCTCGAGACATCTGCCGCCGACATGCAGCAGGGTTGGCGGCCGAGCCGTACACAGGATCATACGGTGGAAGCTTCCACCGTCACATCCGGGATATGCTCGGACGATTGCGGAATGGCGTCAGAGGTACTTTTCTGACATGGGCTCGTTAAGGTATGTTTGGGGAAGGGTGCATGCATCGAGAAGCGTGCACGCGCCTCCCCGGGGTCCTATATAAGGACCCCGAGACGTCGACGAATGTATGCACAATCCTCACTGTAGCCACAGTTACGCTGCCTCTCTCATTTCTCGTTGCCTGACTTGAGCGTCGGAGGATCGTCGCCGGGAAACCCCTCGCGGTTTTTT